>NW_007253504.1:300182-367179 GCF_000164805.1 Carlito syrichta
AAAAAATCAGCCGGGCGTGGTAGCGCATGCCTGTAATTCCAGCTATTCGGAAGGCTGAGGCGGAAGGATCACCGGAGCCCAGCAGGTTGAGGCTGCGGTGGCCGGGAGCAGCCACTGCACTCCAGTTTGGGCGACAGAGTGAAACTCCAACTCAAAAAAAAAAAAAAAAGATTCAGGTAATTCATTCAATAGTATTCAAGCATTTACACACATTAAGCACTGAGATCAATCAGCACATGGAAAAAAGTCTTATCTAGGCATGTGTCCCTGAGAGCTCAGGAAGCACAGGATTCCTTAAGGAAGTTATTTTCAAATGAGTTTGAAACTAGACTTGACAAGGATGTAAATTAATGGAGTGGGAGGAAGGATTCCACAGATTAATTAAAACACAGATATATAATTAAGGCAGTAATCAGAAAAACACACTGGGGGAAATAACCTAAATGTCAAAACTGTAAAAACCCTTAGTTGTTACATATTCCAAGCCCCTCATTTTACAGAAAAGCCAACTGAAATTCACAGAGGTCAAAAGGAGTCTTCAATTTCATACCACTAGTTTACAGCAGCCAGGATTAGAACCCAGGGTTTAGGACTCCCAAATCGGTGTTGTTCCGCCGCTAGGAAATTCTCGTCAAAGAATCTGGAAAAAGGATGTTGGAAATACGTAGTTGCGTTAGTGGAAACGTCTGAATGTAAGAGTTGGAGGCTCTGAAGCTTATCTGAAAGGTACATTAAGTCATCGTAGAAAAAATTACGGATCCTGGCAGCTTCTGAGAGTACAAGAAACATACTTCCGTGAGTGCCCAATGCGGGCTCACGCTGAGATTAACGCATCTTGGAAAGGCTTCTGAAGGCGCAATGTTTATGAATTAGCAGGATTTTCGCCACTGACACTTTAGGCCAGACAATACGCTGCACCCGGACGACCCTGACTAAAGGACCCCACTCACTCAGCTCCTATCCTAGACCCCGGGCGCCCTGATTACGAGCACGGGCGAGATCACCTTCCGGACCCGGGAGAACTATCGATCAGACAGTCCGTCCGCTAAAACGGTCCCCGTCAGACTTCCGATCCCGCCGGAAGAGGTTCTTTCCCGAATTCAGAAGACTCGTAGTCGCTGCCAGGGGTGAGGTTGTCTGGAAGTGCACAGCAGCTTAGGCGACAGTTCAAGCTATGGCCTCCTTTCAGGGGCAGCCGTGCGTGGTTTTTCGCTTCTGCGGGTCCCTTACGTTTCTAGAAAGTAAATTACTTGTACTCTGCGGCTAAGAGCGACTTCGGTGTCTTCACTCGTGGAAAAGTTAAACAAGGAATTGTGAGAGAAATGGTATGTCCTTCAAAGACACGTTCCTAACAAGAAGGAAAAAAACGCAGGGAAACGTGGCGATAGAACCAGTCAGTACTGTGCAAGGAGCACTTCCTCTCCTCGCAGAAGTCACATAATGTGGATGTATTTGTAGTAAAGTCAGAGGGCTTGGGTTCCTTCCCAACTGATCCCTGTACTTAGGGACGTTTTGTCAACTCCCTGAGCCTCGGTTTCCTTATCTGCAATATGGTAAAAATAGCTACTTCATAGGATTGTAGTAAGGTTTTAATGAGTTGATAAAGTGTTAATAATAGTGCCTGGTTCATAGTAACTGTTTGCTGTTGTGATTATTAGTTTCCTCCCAGAGCTTTTCCTTACCTTGACTGGACTTTGCTTTTGGCTGGCCCCCATGACCACAACCATCATCACATTTCAAGAAAATAACTATTATTTATTCTCTCTATCTTTGAGATCTTACTCTGCTGTAGGTTAATGGCTATGGTATAGAAGAGTTTATTATTTAAAAGCATACTTGCCCGTTGTCTGACCTAACTTGTTCCAAACCCCCACACCTTTTTTTTTTCTTCTTCTTCCTTTCCGGTGGTCACTTCAAAGGTGTGCAATCAGTGTTACTGAATGATTTTATGCAAACTCCTCTCCTGAAAATCTTTCTAACTGAACCTAACACCCATTACACTTTGAGGCAGTGGCCCTCCTAAAACAAAGAGATAAGGGCCTTCCCAGAATAGAAAAAAAGTCTGTTAGAGAGAAAGTAACCTGGCGTAGAAGATGTCTAAGTGCACATGAGTAACCCAGTTACAACCCTGTGCCATAAAATACCCAATCAAAAATGCAGGTTGCCATATAAGGGAGCCAAAGAGGCCAAAACGTAATATAAGGCAATACCCTGCTGCGTTCGGGGCTCAGCCTTTTGATGTGAAATTGCTGGGCCAGTGCTGGCACAAATAAATGCTGCTTCCTAGCAAAAAAAAAAAAAAAAAAAAAGCCTCTGTGTCTCGTCTCTCTGTAAAGGATCCTGCCACAACATGGAAACTATTAATAATTATCATTTACTTGCTGTGCTGTTCACAAACATCTACTGAAGTTTAATTTCTGCAATAAGTAGTAGTAAGAAGTAATTGCTCTTCTTGCTTGCTTTGCCAACCAATTGAGGAATCAAGCAGAAATTGGTAGGTAGAGCATCCAAGTAGAGTAGTAGTCGTATCTTTTATTTCCCCCAGTATTAAAGTGAAAATAAATGATGTTTTCAATCATAAAGGGTTCTTTTAATAATATAGAAAATTAAAGCAATACACCAGAATATAGAAAGAATGTAGCTAAAATAAGTAAAAAAAAAAAAGACAACATAATGAAGGCAGTCAAAAGAAAGGAGCCAACCTGAAAACTCCCAATGGTCAAACTGGGAACATTTGAGCAGCAAAAGAATATAACATTAGCTTAGAACCCAAAGTATCAAATAATTATACATGCATCCAAACTGGTATAAATAAATGACTTCATAAATAAATAAATGGAGATGGGACAAATCTTGCTTACAGAAGAATTCCAAATAATGTACAAATATAATCTCTACTAGGAAGTGAAGATTGATTCCCTCCACTTTTGGTGACTTGCTTTCAAAGAATAGAGTATAGAAAGGGGAAAATAGTGACTTTACAGTGGAGAAACCTGGCACACACCACCTTAATCAAGTGATCAAGGTGAACATCACCAGCCATGTGTTGACATCACAGATCCCCCTGAAAAGTTATGATATGGACACTTCATAATATACGTTTCAAAAACCCACAACCCTACTCTGTGGAAAAAACAAGAAAAATACCAATTGGAGAGCACTCTCCAAAATATCTAATGAGTACTTCTCCAGAGTGTCAAGGTCATGAAAAGCAAGAAATGACTGAGAAACAGATCATATCAGAAGAGACTAAGGAGGTATGACAATTAAATGCAATGGAGTATCCTAGTTGGAATCCTGGATCAGAAAACACATTAGTGGAAAAACTGGTTAAATCTGAATGCAATCTGTATTTTAGTTAAAAGTAATACCCAAATGTTAATTCATTTTCATCAGTATGAGGGGGGACCCAAAAAACACCAGAATTTATTTATAAAGATTTATCTATTTATTCTTCCATGTTTAAACTTCAGTCACCTTCAAAATACTATTCATTTGATGTAATACACCTATCAATATGCTTTTTCCACTGCTCATAACAGTTTTTGAACTTGTCGATTTTGATGTCTTTTAGTGCTTCTGCTGTTTTTTGCTTCACTCTTCCACATCAGCATGTTTCCCTTTGAAGACTTTTTTCATACGGGGAAAACAAAAAAAGTTGTTCAGGGGGAGATCTGGGGACTAGTGAAGGTGGGGCACCGGAGTCATGCTGTTTTTGGTCAAAAACTACTGAACACTCAGCACAGTGTGGACAGGCTGTTTGTGTAATCACCCATCATGAAATAGGCAAACACGTTGAAAGCATCTCCGAAAAAAATTCACTGAAGCCAAATGCAGCCTCTCGCAACAATACTAGCTGGTACACTGATGCCAATGGGTTTCTAGGACACTTACCTAGTAGGGAAAGTCTGTAGTGTAAGGGTCCTGCCCTCCAGAAAATAATTGGTTTTGGGGGGTATCCCCCTTATGCATCATGGTTAGTGTAAGATATTAACATAGAAAATTGGGAGAAGAGCATTTGGGAATTCTCCACTATCTCTGCTACTTTATTGTAATTAAAATTACCCCAAAGTTAAAAAGTTTATTTAAAGAAGAAAGAGCCAGGTGTGGTGGCTCACACCTGTAATCTCAGCACTTTGGGAGGCAAAGGTGGAGAGGATTGCTTGAGTCCAGGGGTTCGAGTTGCCTGGGCAACTTGGCAAGACCTCGCTTCTACAATAAATTAAAGCACTAACCGGGCATGGTAGCATGTACCAGTGTAGTTCCAGCTGCTTGGAAGGCTGAGACAAAAGATTGCCTGAACCCAGCAGGTCGATGCTGCAGTGGCCATGAGCCTGCCACTGCGCTCCAGCCTGGATGACAGAGACTCGTACTCAAAAAAAAAAGGAAAGAAAGAATGTGAATCAAATCCTAAATCGCACCTTTCTAGAGGTAACCACTTTTATTATTTTGGTGAACGTCATTTCATTAATCTCTATGTATATATACACATACAGGGGGGGACTTCCCAAAAAAACAGAATTATTTTTTGAAGGGCAGGCCCTTGTAGTACAGTCTTCCCCTGCAAGGTAAGTGTTCTAGGAACAGTGTACCAGTGTACCAGCTTGAGTTGTGAAAGGCTGCATTTAGCGTCAGCAGTTTTTGACCAAAAAACAGCATGACCTCCACGTCCCACCTTCACTATTCACCCAGTCTCCTCCCAAGAGACTTTCTTTTTGTTTCCCCAGCTGAAAAAAGTCCTCAGAGGGAAACATTTTGCTGACGTGGAAGAGATGAAACAAAAGGTGGCAGAAGCACTACAAGGCATAAAAATTGTCGAGTTCAAAAACTGTTTTGATCAATGGAAAAAGCATCTTGGTAGGTGTATTGCATCAAGTGGATAGTACTTTGAAGATGACTGAAGTTTAAGCATGTAAGAATATATACACAATTGTTCTGGGGTTTTGGATTCCCTTTCATGCACATACGACTTTATATAAATGGGATTCATACAATAAATGCTGTTTTTTGTCTTTTCACAGTATATAATGGAAATTGTCCCTGCTAATAAAAATACATCCGTGTCATTCTAATGACTATAAAAGATTCCATTGTCTGTAAGTACCATAATCCACAGGTAGACTTACAGGTTGTTTCCAATATTTAAATTACAAACAATGTTTCAGTGAACATCCTTGGACATACACTTTTGCAAGCTAGTGCAGTTCTTTTTTTAGAATAAATTCCTAAAAGGAGCCTTATATCCTTTAAGTGAAGGATGATTTATAATTGAACCTCTGAGTGTTGAGTGTATTCATTGTTACTGATTTTTTTTTTTTTTTTGAGTTGGAGTCTCACTCTGTCGCCCAGACTGGAGTGCAGTGGTCGCTCCCGGCCACCGCAGCCTCGACCTGCTGGGCTCCAGCGATCCTTACGCCTCAGCCTTCCAGTTAGCCGATTTCAGCATGAATACCCACCCGGCTGATATTTGATTATTGTAGAGATGAGGTCTTGCTACCCAGGCGGGTCTCGAACCCGCGGGCTCAGGCAATCCACTCACCTCAGCCTACCAAAGGTGCGAGATTACAGGCTGAGCCACTGAGCCCGGCATTGTTACTGACTTTTTTTTTTTGAGTTGGAGTCTCATTCAGTCGCCCAGACTGGAGTGCAGTGGCTGCTCCCGGCCACCGCAGCCTCGACCTGCTGGGCTCCGGTGATCTTTCCGCCTCAGCCTTCCAAGTAGCCAGAATTACAGGCATGCGCTACCACGCCCGGCTGATTTTTTGATTTATTGTAGAGATGTGGTCTCGCTGCCCAGGCGGGTCTCGAACCCACGGGCTCAGGCAATCCACTCACCTCAGCCTCCCAAAAGCGCGGGATTACAGGCTGAGCCACCGAGCCCGGCTTGTTACTGATTTTTAACTGCTCCCAGATCCTCTCAGTGGACAGAGGTGGAGAAAATATACACATATATGCACATATTTACATGTATATTTCTATGTCTATCTAGACACATTGAAAACCCTGACTTCTTACTGATATTACCAGTTCCAAACTAATAAACTATTCTAGTTTCTTCCCTTTCTATATTTGTAACCTCCTTTTCTTTTTTTTCTTTTTTTTTTTTTTGAGTTGGAGTCTCACTTTGTCGCCCAGACTGGAGTGCAGTGGCCGCTCCCGGCCACCGCAGCCTCAAACTGCTGAGCTCTGGCGATCCTTCTGCCTCAGCCTTCCGAGTAGCCCGAATTACAGGCATGCACTACCATGCCCGGCTGATTTTTTGATTTATTGTAGAGATGAGGTCTCGCTGCCCAGGCGGGTCTCGAACCCGTGGGCTCAGGCAATCCACTCACCTCAGCCTCCCAAAGGCGCGGGATTGCAGGCTGAGCCACTGAACCTCCTTTTCTGAGAGTGAGAAACTTGACTCCCATAAGGTTTAATACATTTAATTATTTGATCAGTTCCCCTGTTCAAAGCAATTTTGAATCTGACCACCTTCCCCTCCTCTGTGCTCATACCCTTCTCCAGTTTGTACTTCCAGGCCAGTCCACCCTTTTAAGTGAATATATATACTCTTCTGTTGGATGTGAGAAGTTAACAATAGGAGAAGACCTGGCATGTGGTTTACATCTGTACTCCCAGTATTTGGGGAGGCTGGAGGATCTGATGAGGCCAGGAGTTCAAGTCTATCCTGAGCAACAGTAAAATTAGCAAGACATGGTAGTACGTGGTTACAGTGAGTTATGCCATAGCACTCCGACCTGGGGGATACAGAATGAGACTCTATCTCAGGAGGAAAAAGCAATAGGAGAGTCTGAGTGAAGGACATTTGGGTACTCCCTCTAGTACCTTTGCAACTTTTCTATAATCTAAAATTATGCCCTTTATGGGGCCACTGGAGCCCCCATCCTCATCGCCACATTGTGGATACCAGCCTTGCTCTTCCCCCAGTGGCTTTAGGATTGAGTTATAAAGAAGGGGAAAGGATGAGTAAGGGCATCTGTTCCCAGCATATCTCATCTCCTTTAATGGCCTTGTAAAAGTCTGATCATATCAACAGCAGGACATAACTATGTTTGGACATAGGAGTAGCCAATTTAACCACAAATATGTTTCATATTGCCATCTCCTTGCTGAGAAGCCATTAAATGCTAAGTCATAAAAAATACCCAATAAACAAACTTGAATCTGAAGAACAGTAATAAAAAGAAAAAAACAGAAAAAGCAGCTGGATTGCAGCCATCCCTTCCCTGTCTAGCAAATAACTTGGAGACTCGTTAGTTCTGCCATTCATCTTACCCTTTCTACCAACTTTTTTCTTGCCTTTCAAGGTCTTGACTAAAAGCTCCCTGAGAGGGTTAGTTCTCTTCAATACCCAGACCAACTATAGTTTTTGTTAATAATGAGGAGTAAATGGTGCCTTCTGTAAGAGCGGCATGCTGGCAAGACAGTACTAGGAAGACCTACAGTCATCTCTCCTGGGCCTGTTCCCTAAAACAAGGAGGAAATCACAAGCAACAACACAGGCATTGAGTGTCTTCTAAGAAGAAGCTGATCTCATCAAGCCTGCAGGAAAGCAGATCAAATTTACAAAATTCACATGTTTTGTTTTCCATCTCAACTGTCATTTGTTGACTTTACAAAATAAGACAAAAACCCAGCAATATAAATTTTCTAGAGAAGTGTTGCCAGGAATTTTAGAACTAGAAAAGACTTGAGAATCTGAATCATGGCATTCTAAAATTATCAGTCATAGTTATAATCAAAACTATCATTTTTCACTGCCAATTATGTAGTAGGGACAGATATTATTTATTATATTTAATATTTTATACAGCAGTTCTTCTTAGCACATTAGTAGGTTTGGTGCCCACTGGGGGTTTGGTCTTCCTTTACTCTGATTCGATAGCCTGTCCCAGGAAGAAATTGGCAATCTAAAGGTCAAAATTGTTTTCCCTCGGGCCAGTGTCCCAGGCCCTCTGATGGGGGCCATGCACAACACGATCTAGGAGTCAAATTTTTGTAAGGTCAATTTATTTTAAATGTGTGGTTTTGGGGGAAATCACTAAACCTTAATAGAAATGATAGCTGTTGTTCATTTGATGTTTGCTAGCAGGCAGGTATTGTTCTAAATGTTCTACAGTTACCATCTGATTCAATCTTGTCATCAAACCAGAGGGGATGCATTATCATTGGAGAAGTTAAAATAACTTGCCAGGTCACATCCCTAGTGATTGATGAAGGAATAAGTTCAAGCCTATATGCACTGTACTATCAAGATAATGAAAACACAGTTAAAAGACAAAGCAACAGCCGAGAAAGCATTAACACTATATGGCCAATTAAAGTGTAGCTTGGAGCTGTTTCTTCCCTACTCTTGAAATTCTTTTCTGTGAAAGGAGCTCATTTCATGCAATTTTGGGCCTCTTTCTGCTCTTTTACTCAATTAGATTGTGAGGAAATAGTTCTGATTACTAAATTTGAGAGTAATTGAGCATATACTTAGCTCAACTTTCCTTCTGGAGCCCGGCTATCATTAGTAAATACACAGACAAAAACCACTGTACTCAGGAGTTTACATTCTAGTAGAGAAGTTTATATTTTATCTTGATGGTATCAGATGATAGTTAAGGATTATTTAAGGTGAGGTAGATACATCAGCCTACACTAGTAACAAAAATGATATTGCTGTTTTTCCTAAATCTGAAGAACATAAAGCAAAATCATTGTGTATTGTTACAACACAATAATAATTTGCTTATTTGATATCCTTGACTCTGGTAATCAAAGACTTCTCAATTAAGATTTGGAAAATAGGACACTGATTTCATGTAAATTTATGGAATCTTTCTGGAGGGCAATCCAGCAATAGTTATCAATAACTTAAATGTGTTGTGTGTAACCTTGCAGATTCTTGGATTTATTCTAAGGAATAAATGAAATAATTACACAAAGAGATGTAGATATAGAAATATAGACATTTATCATAGTCTTATTTATAATAATATGAAAAGTTTGGAAATGACTTATATTTAAGTCATTGGACATTTCCAAATGTGGAGTTGGGTACATAAATTAAATATTATACAGCCATTATAAGTAATAATGTAGGCTGGGCATGGTGGCTTAGCCTATAATCCTGGTACTTTGGGAGACCGAGGTGACAGGATTGCCTGCATCTGTAGTTCCAATTACTTAGAAGGCTGAGGCAGAAGGATTGCCTAAGCCCAGCAGGTCAAGGCTGCAGTGGCCATGAGTGTTCCACTGCACTCCAGCCTGGGTGACAGAATGAGACTCCAACTCAAAAAAAAAAAAAAAAATTATCCAAATACATTTAATTTGCAAGTTAATCTAATATATTTAAATCATGGAAAATTTATTTTCTTGGGCACTAAGACTAGAAGAGAAATTCTAAAGTAGTTCCTAATCCAATCAAACTATTCTGAAATGCAAGATTTAAAGAAAATATCCCTAGTTCATGTGCAAAGTAGGGGAAAAAAATCTGTTACAGTACTCTTGTATAGTACTTCTTGGATTGCTATGAGTACCACCTGCAGACCATGTAATAACACTGAATATAAGGATCCATTCATTAATTTAATGGTCTAGGATTCACTAGGCCAAAAAAATTAAGACTGGTTTGGACAGCTCAGAGCAGGTCTTGCTCCACTGACCTTCTGCTGGGTTTCCTGAATTGCAGTAATTACAGTACCCTAGAGTTACTTATAGGGTGTTTACAGTACAGTGGGGGCTCACAGCAGGGTCTTTGTCTTCTGTAAGCGGTTGCTTGTACAAAGTAAAGCTTCCTTATGACCATGCAATTTTAAATGAGTGTTTTGTAGAGAACAAAAGAGAAACGTGCTACTTCACCGCTTAACCCAGTTGTTCTCTAATTAGATGGGTTTGGTTCACATTGCATGAAACTAGTGTTTTCCCCGGCAAGCAAACAATGTGGTCACCCATTTCAGTAATTTCACTAATTAGAAGGTAATTCTATTTAGTATGCACGGTTATTGCCTTTTTTTTTTTTTGAGTTGAAGTCTCACTCCATCATCCAGGCTGGAGTGCTGTGGCACACTCATGGCCACCCAAACATCGACCAGCTGGGCTCAGGCAATCCTTCCACCTCAACCTTCCAAGTAGCCAGAACTACAGGCACACGCTACCACGCCTGGCTATTTATTTATTTATTTATTTATTGTGGAGGCCAGGTCTTGCCAAGTTGCCCAGGCTGGTCTCAAACCCGCAGGTTCAGACAATCCACTCACCTCGGCCTCCCAAAGTGCTGGGATTACAGGTTGAGCCACCGAGACCGGTCAGTTATTGCCTTTTTTACACCTTAACTTTCTTCTCTTTTGAAATCTTTGTTGAAAATACTCTCCTGCGATCTTAGTTGTGGAGACTTGGCTTACATTTCTTTATAATTGTTTAATAATATTTTTTATTTTTTTCAGACTTGCCTTACATTTCTTTATTTTTACTAATTTATTTACTCTCTCCCCCTCCTTAGTTATAAAAAATAATATATACTCAACATAGAAGTTTTCAGAATATAGAAAGTATAAAGAAAAATTTTTTAATTCCCATAGTCCCACCACCCAGAAATGACCACCTCAACAAATCTATATGTAATAGGTGAGGTTTTTTTTGTTTTGTTTTTTTGGGTTTTTTTTGAGTTGGAGCCTCACTCTATTGCCCAGACTGGGTGCAGCCACTGCTGAAGCCTCAACCTTCTGGGCTCAGGCAATCCTTCCGCTTCAACCTTCCAAGTAGATGGAACCACAGGTGCCTGCCACCACACCCAGTTAAGTTTTTTAATCTATTGTAGAGACAAGGTCTCACCAAGTTGCCCAGGCTGGTCTCCAACCCCTGGGCTCAGGCAATCCTCTGGCCTCCACCTCCCAAAGTGCTGGGATTATAGGCGAGAGCCAGCATGCCAGACTCAGGTAAGAATTTTAAGACTCAGCCCTAGTGTATAGGAAATATAGCCACATCCTGGCCACTCTTGCTCTCTGCACACCAATGACCCTGACCACCTTTCAGTGTTGCTTCCTTATTTTTGCTTTCTCCCACCTTTGCACATGTGTCATGTTGCTTCTTCTGCCTAGAACGCTATTCTTTACCCTTTGCTATCTGAATTCCACTCATCTTTCAAATCTCAGTTTAAGCTTCAATTCCTCAGATAAATTTTTCTTTACCTGTTACTTCCCTCCCCCATACTAGGTGAGATTCCTCTATTATGTGCTCTCAAAGCATTGCACACCTGTTTTTCTTTTTCTTTTTTTTTTTTTTTTGAGTTGGAGTCTCACTCTGTCGCCCAGACTGGAGTGCAGTGGCCACTCCCGGCCACCGCAGCCTCGACCTGCTGGGCTTCGGCAATCCTTCCGCCTCAGCCTTCTGAGCTGGAATTACAGGCATGCGCTACCACGCCCGGCTGATTTTTTGATTTATTGTAGAGATGAGGTCTTGCTGCCCAGGCGGGTCTCGAACCTGCGGGGTCAGGCAATCCACTCACCTCAGCCTCCCAAAGGCGCGGGATTATAGGCTGAGCCACCGAGCCCAGCCACACCTGTTTCTCTTAGCTCTTGCCACTCAAGCAATTTCACATTTGTTCCTGTGATTACTTGATTAATACCTGTCTCCTCTACTAGACTGTTTGCTTTGTAGGGGCAGGCAATCTGGTTTTGCTTATTATTCTTTACCTTCAGCACTTAGCTGATCTTCAGTCACAATAAACGAACTGAATTTATGTAGCGCAAGCCCTCACGCTGGAACCGGAAGAAAAATTATCCTGAGACTATAACTGAGAGTTCATCCCTTCTCCACAGCATCAGGCAGGAAACTGAGATTTAGGAGGAACCTGGAAACTGGGAAAGTGTGGTCCACAGGCTGTAGGGTTATCGTCTTCCTCACAGCTCCTCCCATAGCAATAATGCTTCAGAGAGTACCTGTTGGGAGCCGGCCACGGAGGCCCACTGAGCGTTAGGGATCAGGAAGGGCCGTTGACCCCGAGACCACTAGGATGCATTCAGGAGCTATTGACCCCATTTCCTCCCCCTTTCTACTCAGCACTAACCAGATTAAGCTCCTGTGAGCTCAAAACATAAATCTCTGAGACTGGGACGAACACAAGCTAACTTTAGAAGCTCATTGCTCCCATTCTTCCACAAACTGCAGTTTTGGCTTTCATACAACTTACAATTCAAACTCAGATCACATCTAAGAGCCTTAGTATTGGCCACAGGCTTCTGGGTCATGATCTTAGGATTTATTGAAGTTGAATAAGGTGTAAATTGTAGAATATAGTATTAGAAGACAGCCATTTTGTTGAAAGAATGCGGTTGGGTTACTTGCAGGTAGCCCACTGTGAACTTTGGACTGGACCACATTCCAAACATTCTGGGATGGGCCACTTTAGTTTGTAAAGTAAGTACTTAATTCTCTGTAGAATTGTTTAACTTGGTATTAGTACAAAAAGGGTTTATAGGCAATATGAAAAGGGTTTATAGGCAGTACGAAAAGGGTTTAAAGGCAGTCATGGATTAAGGTTTCATGGATTAGGTTTAACATATGTTATGGGATTATACCTGAAAGAACATCTGGTGGGTAGGGAACGCCCCTCACACACCTGACTGTGTATAAAGGACCCGTTGTAATTCCCAATAAATGGCTTCTGCACTAGACAGGGGTTCAGTCTCTTTCTTCCCCTCTCTCTCTGTTTCTCTCTTCTTCCCCCCAATCGCCGATGCCATCTCCATCTTTGGGGTCCCCTGAACCCGGCTGGAGCTGGACTCCCACAAGTACCTATGTGTCCTGTGCTTTGGCAATGGTGCCCCAGTGGACTCCATTCTACTGATAGCAAGTTCACATTTGCCACCTACTAGAGGGACAGAGTGCCAATAAGGCACTGTTCTCTACCTCCTATACCCCCACCCTCTCTTCTGATCCTGGGAAAACTCCTAGATTTCCTCCTAGATCCAGTTGCTTTTCCTTCTGCTCCCTTATTCTAGGAACTAGCCTCCATCATCTGTTCTGAGATGAATCCTCTGCCATGGGCCTTTAGAAACCAATTTTCCTGGAGTGAGGCTAGGGAAAGAAGATGATAGCACTTTGGGTTTTTGCCGGGAGCCGCAATCACTAGTAAAAGTAAGGTAAAACGGACCTGAAAACAGGAAAAACGCCGGCTGGGAGCAAGACCCCAGTAAAATGCGGCCATGACGGAGGCAAAGCCCCATGGATCCTGTTGACGGACCCTCCCTAACTTTGAAGGATTGTGTGCATAGGCTTGAGAATGTTCCCTCTTTAATTGAGATAATAGATGCGCAAATGGATGATGACATTTGACAGCAAAAATTATACATAGGCATAATGGAGGTGAGATTGCAGCAAAAAGAGTGCCCCTTAGAATGTGCAAGGATGTGGAATTAGCAATAAACCTATGTATAAAAATGTAAAAAGAGCTCAACAGCAAAAAATTTCCCCCCTGAAGGGACAAGGGAATGCAAATTTTACAACCTTTAGCTAAAAAGGAAAAACAAGTACTTCCTCACACCTTTTATAAGTAACAACATTGACAGTTGTGATTGATGAGGAAGTGGGAAATTGAGACAGAGTATCTCCAAAAACAGGTGTTTTCGGGAAAAACAAGTCACAGACATGACTTTTGATTTAAGAAATATTATAGTTTAATTAGAAAGAAGGTTAAAATTAAAGTAAGGATTAGAATTAAATAGATAGCAGTTATAATTAAAAGATAAATGTTTATTACAGATGTAGGTATTAGTTAAATATAAGGAATAGGAAATAATTAAATTTTAAGGTAAACTTAAAATTATATACTCTTAATGTAGGTTTAAAATTGAATACATTTAGGATTAGAAGATTAGTTTCATATATAAGTGTAGATTTAGACATGTTTTGTTTAGAAATATAAAGTGTAAAATAGGTGATAAGAAAATAGAAAGTAATATAGATAAGGCAATTAGAATTAAGAAAGTTAAAATTTTAAATTAATAGTATTAAGAATTCGTAGTGGGTAAGATAAGGGTGGTTATATAAAAGAAAAAACAAGTCAATATATTGCTGCTGAAAGTTTATATAAGGGTAGAATTAAGAAAATAGATTAGTAAAGGAAAAGAAATAGAATAGGGAAGGGAAGAGATTCAGGTGACCTAGAGGTCACAGGACGTGGCTGATAAATTGGCAACTGGTATTTTGTTACACCACCTGGTAGCAGGAAGAAACAAAATGAAACTTGTAAAAGTCAACTTCCCCATAAACAAAAGAAAAAAACATGATGTAAACATTTAATGTGTAACATGGGATACATTTTGTGGGTAGAGGCCTCAGTAAAAAAACTATATAAGCTTGTAAGAATTGAATAAAAATTGGCAGAGTCTTGAGCTCTCCCCAGGAAGAGGATTCCTGTTGTCTTTGTCTTTTCTTTTTTGCCGCTTCCCGATTCTCCCCAGTCAGGCCCCTGACTCTCTTGTTGGAGCTGGACTCTGGCAGGTTTTCTTTTTTTTTTTTTTAATTCAAAATAACTCTGATATACAGATTGAAGCAAACTTGAAGTCATACTGTCTATATTCTTCCCTACATTTTTTCTTGTTTACTAAGTTATGAACTTTTCTTATGCCCTTAAATGTTGCAAATATGATTGGGAATATAGGAGTCCCTAGGGAGAAGGTCCCTAATTTAACATGCCTTTTTATGTTTGGATATTCTGGGTTCCCTAGCATAGCATGTAGGATCCTTTGTGTGTAGCTCTAGCTTTGTGTCCTAAAGACAGGCCTTTCATTCTGCTCTACTGTGGCATGAGAGCATAATGCCCCAAGGACATCATGCTATTTCACATCCATCCCTCAATTCGTGGAGTTTCTTCAGCTTTTTTGGAGGGGAGGGGACAGGAGATGGCAAACTCCTACTTACCCTTTAAACTGGCACAATTTCCAGGCTGGGTGAGGTGGCTCAAGCCTGTAATCCCAGCACTTTGGGAGGCCGAGGTGAGAGAATTGCCTGAGCCTGTGGGTTCAAGACCAGCCTGGGCAACATGGTGAGACCTTATCTCTACTTAAGTCAAAAAATTAGCCAGGCGTGGTAGTGCACTCCAGTAGTTCCAGCTACGTGGAAAGCTGAGGCAGAAGGATTGCCTGAGCCTAGCAGGTCAACACTGGAGTGGCTGTGAACGTGTCACTGCATCCAGCCTGGGTGATGGAGTGAGACTCCAACTCAAACAATAAATAAACGAATAAAAATAAACTGGCACAATTTCCCCCTAATGCTTTTCCTGATGCACCACTCCAGCCTGGTTTTAGTGGCCCTCCTAAAGCATTCTCATTATGCTATCATTCAATGAGGCACATTTTCTTGAATCTATCCTCTATGAATGTTTCAGTCCTCTTTGCAAATTAAGGTCTTTAAAGGCAGAAACCATACTTTCAAAGCATGGCATATATAGATGCATCCTGGTACATAGAAATGTTCCAAAAGACTTGTTGAAGAGACACAGATTACAGTAAGTATTTTTTTTTTTAAAACATCATCTCACTTGCTGTTTGGGTATGCACAGCTTCATAGAATTGCTTTCAACTTACCTGTCCTAGAACTGCCCTTTGTTTCATCCAATACCTAAAAAGATTTCTTACTTATTAATGTAAGCCTTTTCTTGTTTTGCAGCTGTCAAGGAGACCCTGCCCTTGGTTAATGTTTTCCTACTTTGGGGCATAATTTACATTTTCTTACAATCAGATTCCAATTCTCCTTTCTCCTGTTTGTTCTCAGGTCACCATGATTGAATTTGGTATTCTAGAAAGATTCCAAACATTTAAGGATAATCATTTGAGGTGTGGCATTTCTTCAAATGGGCTATCTTTGCTATTCTAGTTTCATTCGTAAAAAGGAAAACTACTGAAAAAAGTGAATCCATCGGGGTGGACACAACATCAATAAGGATACCTGATCTCAAACCAGGCAAAGTGGGGACCAAAGGGAGGTCCAAACTTTACCTGTACAATGACTGCTTATATACCTAATCTTGAATTTTACCCCACGTCTTTAAAATAAAATAAAAAGGAATAAACAAATAAATAAAAGCACTCTGAGTCAATGTAAGCACTGTGTGCATCTGATCACGCTTAAATACCTTTGAAATCATGGGAGAGGCAAAGTCTAGAAGTATAGATTTGTATATATCCACCTTAAGAGGTTACTCAAAGATGAAGGTATAGGTGAGATCATGCAAGGATGGTATGTAGAATAAGGAGAGAAGAGAATTGAGGTCAAAGCCTCAATGTTTACAAGAGGAGATCCCCAAGTAAACAGAATTTATGTATTAAAAAAAGTGATTCCACCACATCATATATGCCAGGCTAAATTTTAAATAAATTAAGGAATTGAATGTGCTTAAGAAGAAAGATTGAGTAGTTATTCTGTTACTGAGGTTAACTTTCCAAACTTTGATCAGAATAACTTAAAAAAGAAAGAATGACATTTGGTTACCTAAAATAGGGTAATGCTTATAGGTAAAACCAAACCTTAAAAAAAAAAAGGAAGAAAGAAAAACAATTTGGAGACTACAAGACAAATAAAAGTCTTATAATTTCTTTTCTGTTTTTTTTTTTTTTTTTTTTGAGTCGGAGTCTCATTCTGTTGCCTAGGCTGGATTGCAGGGGCACGCTCAAAGCCACAACAGTCTCTACCTGCTGGGCTCAGGTGATCCTTCCACCTCAGCCTTCCAAGTAGCTGGAACCTTAGGCGTGCACTACCACGCTCGGCTTATTTTTTGATTGATTGTAGAGATGAGCTCTCACCAAGTTGCCCAGGCTGCTCTTAAACCCCTGAGCTCAGGCAGTCCTCTTGCCTCTGCCTCCCAAAGTGCTGTTATTACAGGCTTGAGCCATTGCACCCGGCAAGGCTCATAATTTCATTATGAGAAGAGGTCATATATATAAATGTGAAAGCCATTAATATTTATTCAGTGACTAAATGAGCCAAGACATGAACAAAGCTAATTGACAGGAGAGGAAATAAAATAATAAACATGGAAAAATGTCCAGGCCTTTGGTAATCAGAGAAATGAACATTAAATAAGGTTCACTGCCGGGCTCGGTGGCTCAGCCTGTAATCCCGTGCCTTTGGGAGGCCGAGGTGAGTGGATTGCCTGAGCCCGCGGGTTCGAGACCCGCCTGGGCAGCGAGACCTCATCTCTACAATAAATCAAAAAATCAGCCAGGCGTGGTAGTGTATGCCTGTAATTCCGGCTACTTGGAAGGCTGAGGCGGAAGGATCGCCGGAGCCCAGCATGTCGAGGCTGCGGTGGCCGGGAGCGGCCACTGCACTCCAGTCTGGGCAACAGAGTGAGACTCCAACTCAAAAAAAAAAAAAAAAGTTCATTAAATTTGTTAAATTTGCAAATTAAAAAATATAATATTCTTCCAATTTTGGCAAAGATATAGTAAAACAGGTCTATACATTGCTAACAAATTATAAATCAAAATAATTATTTTGGCAAGCAATTTAAAATGTCATGCAATGTTAACAAGGATGTCTACCAGTCTGGAAATGATTAAAGCAATTATGATCCAGCTACAAATATGTCACATTTTTTTTTGAATCAGAGTCTTACTCTGTCACCCAGGCTTGGAGTGCAGTGGCACACTCAAAGCCACTGCAGCCTTGACCTGCTGGGCTCAGGTGATCCTTCTGCCTCAGCCTTCCACGTAGCTGGAACTACAGGCATGCCCCACCATGCCTGGCTAATTTTTTGTTTTATTGTAGTGATGAGGTCTTGCCAAGTTATCCAGGCTGGTCCAGGCTGGTCTCAAATCCCTGGGCTCAGGCAATCCTCTCGCCTCCATCTCCCAAAGTGCTGGGATTATAGGTGTGAGCCACTGTGCCTGGCAATATGTTATATCTTTATTAGAATAGGAAGACAAGCCGGGCTCGGTGGCTCAGCCTGTAATCCCGCGCCTTTGGGAGGCTGAGGTGAGTGGATCGCTTGAGCCCGCGGGTTCGAGACCCGCCTGGGCAGGGAGACCTCATCTCTACAATAAATCAAAAAATTGGCCGGGCATGGTAGCGCATGCCTGTCGTTCTGACTACTTGGAAGGCTGAGGCGGAAGGATCGTTGGAGCCCAGCAGGTCGAGGCTGCGGTGGCCTGGAGCGGCCACTGCACTCGTCTGGGTGACAGAGTGAGACTCCAACTCAAAAAAAAAAAAAAAAGAATAGGAAGACAGTAGCAACAGAAGAAAATGCTTATAAGTAGAAAAAAAAAAGGCAGGATACATAACTGCTTATGTAGGAAGGCTTCAATCATCTGAAAAACTCATTATGTACAGCGAAAATAACAAGAATAAAAGGAATATGCAAAACTGGAAAAATATACCACAATGGTAGTAACACTGCATGAATATTATGAGATTGAGTGATTTTTTCCTTTTCTGTTTTCTAAATCCTCTTTAATATGGTTTATTGCTTTTGCTGTTGATCTGAATTTAGTACGCCATGGGAAGTAGCCTGTTGTAGATTCTACAGAGATGAAATAATTGGGTGGAGTTTTGAAGGGAAACATGGTTTAATTGTTAAAGAGGTGGGTTAAACAGACGTTTAAAATTGCACGCTCTCAGCTGGGCTTGGTGGCTCAGCCTGTAATCCTGCGCCTTTGGGAGGCTGAGGTGAGTGGATTGCCGGAGCCCACGGGTTCGAGACCCGCCTGGGCAGCGAGACCTCATCTCTACAATTAATCAAAAAATCAGCTGGGCGTGGTAGCACATGCCTATAATTCTGGCTACTTGGAAGGCTGAGGCGGAAGGATTGCCAGAGCCCACCAGATCGAGGCTGCGGTGGCCGGGAGCAGCCACTGCACTCCAGTCTGGGCGACAGAGTGAGACTCCAACTCAAAAAAAAAAAAAAAAAAAAAAAAATTGCACTGCACGCTCTCAGGCCGGTTGTGGTGGCTCACGCCTATAATCCCAGAATTTTGGGAGGCCGAGGTGAAAGATTGCCTGGACTCGCAGGTTCGAGACCAGCCTGGGCAACTTGGGGAGACCTCACCTCTACAATAAATCAAAAAATTAGCCAGGCACGATGGCGCATGCCTGTAGTTCCAGTACTTGGAAGACTGAGGCAGAAGGATCTCCTGAGTCCAGCAGGTCGAGGCTGTGGTGAGTGGGAGCATGCCACTGCCCTCCAGTTGGGTGACAGATTTAGACTCCAACTCAAAAAATTAAAATAAAATCGCGCTATCCAGGGCCGATTCTGGATCAAACTGTGAGGCTGACTGAATTCTTCCTCTTTTGCCGCTTCTTCCAAGCCTGCGGGTTAGGACTTGGACACTTATTACGTCTGAAAAGACTTTCTTCTCTAGGTCCTTAATTTGCACCCCAGAAATGACCCAGACTCATTCACACTAAGGTTAAACGTCCATAGGTATATCTATGTTTTATCTGGGATTTGAGCCTTAAGCGTAATTCATAAATGAGGACCAGGAGAGGTGGCTCATGCCTGTAATCCCAGCATGTTAGGAAGGCGAGGCGGGAGAACTGCTTGAGCTCAGGAGTTCGAGACCAGTGTAGGCAACATAGTGAGACCTCGTCTCTACAAAAACAAAAAAACTTAGCCACGCGTGGTGGTGAGCACACCTGTAGTCACAGTTGCCAGGCTGAGGCGGGAGGATCACCTGAACCCAGTATGTGGAGGCTGCGGTGAGCAGTGATCATGCCACTGCACTCTGCAGGCTTGGGTTACAGAGATCCCGCCTCAAAAAAGAGGGAAAGAGCGCGCAAATAAATCCATAATTTATCACAACCCCCAACGCGGATTTCCAGGGTTCACTGAAGGGGGAGTGTTTCCCAGGAGAGCTGAAAACTCCAGGATAGGTTAAAAAACGACCACGAGGTAGCCACACCACCTCGGGAAAAGGTGATATAAAGTTCTTTCATCATATATAGATTTAGCTCTATTTTATAACAGGAATCCACACAGGCAATCATTCCTAGACGAATAACAGTGTAAGACGATAATTTACAAATTAAAGTCGAAAAGCCTTAGAACGATATAGGGATCTCGGCCCCCTCCACACTCCCTGAAAGGCACGCGGCTACGTGGCTGTGGCTGCCTAAACCCAACACGCGCTGACCCGAGGAGGGCCCCGGCAGGGCCCCGCAAGCCCGAGCACCGCGCGGGCCGGAGGCGCGCTGGGGGGCGCGCGGACCGCGTGGACCCGCCCCCGGCAGGCGCCGGCTCTGGGCTTCCGGCGCGGGCCCCGGCCGCTCACGCACTTCCGCCTCAGGCTCCGGTCCGTGCGGCTGCGGGCGTCCGCGCCGTTTCCCCGGGCGCTGCCACGACGGCAGCGGCATGGCGGGCGCGGAGTTGCGGGCGGCGCTGGAGCAACGGCTCGGTGCCCTGGCCATCCAGACCGAGGTCGTGGAGCACCCCGAGGTGAGGCCCCAGGCGCGACCCGAGACCGCCCGGCCGGAGGGGGTGAGCTCTGCCGCAGCGTCCTGCAGGCCAGGCCGCCAGGATCAGGCGTCCCTGATGCTAGTGGCGCTGGCGGAGCATTTCCCCTGGCGCGAGAGGGACCCGATAGACAGCAAGTCTCCAGACTGGGGACCAGGAGGTTTTTGCAGGAACGTTTTCCCCTCGGGAGTGGTTTGCTCACGTTCCACATTGAGAATTCGTGCATCTTGAACCGGTGTCGGGTGTTGTTCACGTTGTATGTTTAGATGAAGTAAGTTACCAAGCAGTAAACCGGCATTCAGCGCCCGCGATGTGTCAGGGACCATACCTACCGCAGGACACCAAGGTACAGTCTGGCGTCTTGCTATCTTGGTCAGGTTGATCACAAAGCTAACTCATTACACTTTTGCAGCGTGGCAGAAGTAACCACCGTGACAAAAAGTGGTTACTAAGATGTACATCCTTGTATTTTCATAAATTTTAACATGGTGTTGTGTAATGACGTGCAGACTTATTTGCAAATATTTCACGGAACCAGTGTGTAACTTGAGTGGTGCAAGGACATAGTTTACCAGGGACTCGACAGTTGATACTAAATATGATCTTCAAAGATAAAATATATTAAAAGTTAGTATTCTTTACTTTTACAAATTTTCTCTGACCGTTCTCCCTCCCAGTCGTATGCTCTCCTCCTTTACCCGTGCAGATTGCCAGCTTTTCTGATGTTGTCTATTAGTCCAGGGTCTTATTCCCTACCCACTCACCCTCGTGGTTACCTATTTGGAGAGTGGAGCTTGTCACATGATCTGGATTAATGGAATGCTAGCTAAGGCACAGGAAAGTTTGGGGCTGCTGTACACTTCCAGTACCGAACATTTAAATGTAATAAATATTCAAGACCAGCCTAGGCAACATAGTCAGACCTCATCTTTACAAAATAATTTAAAAATTAGCTGGGCGTGATGGTGTGCCCCTGTAGTCCCAGCTACTTGAGAGGCTGAGGCAGGAAGATCACTTGAGCCCAGGAGTTTAAGGCTGCTGTGAACTGGATCATGCCACTGCATTCCAGCCAGGGAGACAGAATGAGGACCACCCCACCCTACACACACCAAAAAAAAAAACCAACAACAACAAAAATAGGCTGTTTAAGAGTGTGAAGGCTTCTCCAGAACATTGTAATAGAAAACTGGCTTAAGAGAAACTGCCTGAGGTCCTAGGATGAGGAAATGTGATGGCAAAGGCTTATAAATAATTATTTGGTAATGGGCTAGAGATGGGTCTACCAGAGAAATTTAGGACAATGAGAATTTCCTAACCTTGCTGTTGTCACCCAGCAAACAAAAAACATGTGTATAACTGCATATTACCTTATTTTTAAACTTCTCATTGTGATATTTTATAGGTGTTTACAGTTGAAGAAATGATGCCTCATATTCAACATCTGAAAGGAGCACATAGTAAGAACTTATTTCTTAAAGACAAAAAGAAAAACAGCTATTGGCTGGTGACAGTTCTTCATGATAGACAAGTTAATTTAAATGAACTTGCCAAGCAGTTAGGTGTTGGGAGTGGAAATCTGCGGTTTGCTGATGAAACAGCCATGCTAGAAAAACTAAAAGTTGGTCAAGGCTGTGCCACACCCTTGGCGCTCTTCTGTGATGATGGAGATGTGAAATTTGTTCTGGATTCTGCTTTTCTGGAAGGTGGACATGAAAAGGTATACTTTCATCCAATGACCAATGCTGCAACCATGGGATTGAGGCCTGAAGACTTTCTCACATTTGTGAAGAAGACAGGACATGATCCCATAATATTAAATTTTAATAAAAATTAACTGGGCAAATGTTTAGAATAAACTTATTTCTGAAAGCTGTTTTTCTTATTTATAATTTATAAAAAGCGTGGAAAGTGATATTACTAGGTTTGGTGACAATCTAAATCACATTAGGAGGAATACAGTATTTCACCTTAAAAGAGCTCTAGAGGTACTGAGGTAGTTTTAGTCAGCTCAGATTCAGTTCATTTCTCATGACGATTACTCATTAAAGGAATACCTTCAACAATTAAGAATACTTCTAAGATTAACTAGCTTATTATATCTTTATGGTGTTTACTAGAAAAAAGCAAGTTGCAAAATGGTAGGTATAAAGTGCACAATAAAGGGGGAAAAATCAAAAGGGATATAGGAATATATTAAATTGTTGAGAACTGGCACAGTGGCTCACACTTGTGATCCCGGTGCTTTGAGAGGCTGAGGTGGGAGGAATGCTTGGGGCCAGGAGTATGAGACCAGCCTGCGCAACATAGGGAAACCCATCTCTACAAAAGAAAAAAAAATTTAGCAAGGCATGATGGTGCGTGCCTGTAGTCCTAGCTACTTGGGAGGCTGAAGTGAGAGAGCAGCTTGAGCCCAGGAGTTTGAAGTTGCAGTGAGCTATGATCATGTCACTGCACTTCAGTTTGGGCAACAGAGTAAGACCCTGTCTCTTTTTTAAAAAGAAAAAAAAATATCGACAGTGGTTCTTCTTGGGAAATGGGAATTAAGGAACAAGAATTCCCCAGCACTGTAATTAAAACAAACATGGGAGCAAGAGTAGAGACTTTCCACTACTGGGTGTTTAATTTTTTAAACTGGTTATTTTTTTCCCTAATAAAAAGCTAATTAATATTCTATAAAAAATTATTTCATGGCAGGGAACTAGCTGTCTTTCAAATGCTGTGCAATTACAAAAAATAGTTACACAATTTTATTTGGGAAAAACAACTAGAGGTGAAAGATGTGATTATTCTATTAAAATTACATTTTAAGACTGAGGTGGAAGATCGCCGCACTCCAGCCTGGGTGACAAGTGTGAGACTCCAACTCAAAAAAATAAAAATTATTTTATGCTGGTCCAAAGGTAGCGAGTTACCTCCATTTATTGTTCACAGTCAGCTACATATTGAACTCCTTGTTCTACGTTTCTCCCTTTTCACTGCCGTACTTGACAAATCTTAAAAAAAAAATTAGAATTTAGTAGTGGAATATACATTATGCCATTAAAAAGGATGTGTTTAGTCTTTGGTTCAGAGGTTAGAAATGTGAGCATACACATACAAGTTTATTTTTTCCCCTAGGCTATATCAAATTATACTCATACCCTTTCAGTGACAGCATCTACAACAGTATAAAAACCCAGGAAAATCTAAAATCATTTGTCATGTAGAAGCCAGTCAAAAACAAAACTTAACATTTTTCACTTCACTTAAACAAAATCCTTCATTAGTTGAGGATCTGACATAAGAATAATCCTCATTGTCATGACAATTCTCATTTTCCTCTATTACAATCAAATGGGATATATATATATATTTTTTTTTCCCCCCCAAAATAGAGGTAAGGTCTCACTATGCTGCCCAGGTTGGTCTTAGACTCTTGGCCTCAAGAAATCTCTAGCCCCACCCTCCCAAGGTGCCAGGATTATAGCATGCACCACTGTGCCCAGTCAGTATATTCATAAAATGTTATTTTCCTAAGCTTGATCACTCAAAAAGTAATTTCAACTGACAGAGATACTGTACTTAATTTGTACCAACTTGTATTACTAAAAGGCAAAATAAAGTTAATGGCCTAATTCTAAGGTTCCACTTTTTTTTAAAGACCTACTCTGTATTGTATCTCTAAGACAAAAGGACAATTTTAGGTTGCTCTGTGTATAAAATGAAAGTACTAATGAACAAAATCAGAAATTAAGCAACTTAAGTCTGGTCTAACTGCCCCTCTCCACATTATGGTGAAAAGGGGCCCAGAAAAACTGACTTGCCCAAGGACAAGGCCAGCTGTTGTCTTTAATATTCTGTCTCCCAAAGTCTGTTAAGTGAAAATGAGAGATTGATGTGTACAATCTATTAGATTATTTTAAAAACCAACAAAATTGACAGACTGTATTCTCTTTTCTTTCTTCCCAAACCTTTAATACTCATCCCAAAATGACTGATAGAATCAACTAGACAAGGCTATGGGTTATGTCTGGAAATAGTTCTCTAGGGCAAGGGGAAAGGAATACAAGAACATCATTTGGCTAAAATAGTATGTTGTAAGTTTTAAATGATTACTAACCACTTGTTATAAAAATCACCTCTTGGTTTTATTTTTATATCAGTTTGATAAGTGAATGTTAATCCAACTTAATTTTTGAAGGAGAAACAAAAATTAAAATGAAAAATGTTTTTTAAAAGACAAATCAGTCAAACAGTGTTTCTTGTCATGAGTTGGATGCCTGTGACTGACAACAGGTATTGCCAAGTAGTAAACATTTTGCCATTCAACTCTAAATCCCTCATTTGCATTAGTTTTAAAGGAAATATTACAGCTTTTATATTATTTGATTTGGTATTTAATAACAGTTATAAGTACAATGGTATAAACACTGAAAAAGAAAACCTTTAGTAGAAAAGAAAAAGACAATTTAAAATCAGGCTTTGTTGAAGGGTGTAATAAGTGCAACTTTATCCATAAGCATTCCTGTTAAGGCATTTTCATTGTCCAAATATCTCAACATGTACATCAAGTTTTATATTATAAAATGGGTTCCTTCCGTGTTATTCATTCAAGGCTTAAAGAAAAAAATACATCTCAGGACTTAGTGTAGCTGAAAAGAAAAACACAAAAATTCACCACTTTTCTCACAAAACGTAACTTAAAATACAAAAGTCATTTAGCATACATTATTACTCCCCGTTGTAATTTCAGATTTGGTACAGTATCTTTTTTACTTCCTGATATAAACTGTTAAGAAAGTACAGGCTGTAGTACTTCATTTGTGAGGTGGCTGCAATTCTGCAATATGCACAGTGATTTTTAAATAGGCTTTAATATTCCTTGCATGAAAGGTGCTACATACAAACCTGTTTCATGAACTCTTTGGTTACCACCAATTCAAAAACTTGGACCAAAACATTTCCACATGGCCAGATCTGAAGCACATTACTGGAGCTCCTGGCCAAAGCTATTTACCCTGTATATCGAATTCTTCAGTTTCCCTGGGGATTTAGGTGTTGATTTAGAATAGACCCAGATAATTAAAACCATGTCAGGATACAGTTAGTTTCCAGTTGGCTTTACTATTTTGTTTGGCTAAAAAAGTTTAAGGGAAAAGAGCGGCTTACTACAAAGTTTGATTCTGAAGGTATCTTAGTGAAAGTAAAATATTCGTGTGGTTATTATCTAGTCCTTACTTGAAATGGTATAAAAAAAGTGATGAGTATAATTGAGATTATTCATATTTTTGCAGTCTCAATGTGTTCCCTTGGTTGTCTAATTGTCCTTTCTCAGGGTCAGCCTACTCAGATTCAGTACGTTACAGGCTGTCTTTCAGTGTTTTCCACTTGAAGCAGTCATGTGCTTAACTCAGCAGGTTCTCTACTTTAGGATGTTAGTGTCCTGAAGAGGTCAAGCTTTAATAATATTCACCCTTATTGGGTCACCTCACACTCATTAAATTTCAGCTTTCAGAAATTGTTCTGGGATATGTCCTAGTTGTGCAAATTAGATGCTAACTAGTAAAAATCTAAGTTATCCACTTACTATACTTAGCTAAACATAATTTCTACATTTACTTTCAACTTATCCACCTAAAAATGAATTTACATTTTTTACATGCAGGTGTATCTAGACTGCCCTGATACCCATTTCCAATTTGATACTTGAATCCAGGGAGTCATGATGGAGAGAGATGTTTCAAAGTCTAGAGAATAGGTTTTAAATATTTCTGTTGTGCAATATTTGTATTTGAGTAAGAATTCTTGGTATTTACATTTACATAGCACCTTTCATTCAAGAGTTTAAAAATCGTTTAACATTACAGCATTTGGTGGTAAAACTTGAGTTAATTCGTCCAAGTTCTCTAACTTCCATTTCAATTTCGGATCAACTAAACAAGCTCTTTTTAACTGTTGGTCTTTTGGAAAGTAGACTATGAACACAACATTGCTACTGGAAAGAGAGAGAGAAAAAGAGAGTGAGAGAGACTGACTTTTCTCATGGCTACTGGGTTAGTGATGAAACACACAATTCATAAACCACACACTATAGAATATGGAATTATTCCAAAAAGTTCTTTAGAGCTGGTAATGAAAGCCTAAGAAGTATACTGTTAAAATAAAAAATAGTCAATATCCTTCTCATTTCAAACCTTAAAGATTACTCATATTTACGTTAAATAATGAATTTGCATTAATGAGTATCAATGTATTATTTTGAATTTCATAAGAAAATAAAACTGTGATATAAAATTGGAACTACTAAAAAACTGATGTTTCCCTGGGTTAACTAAATCTATTTTGTGCTTCTTCAAATGTTTAAAGGTAACAAATGCATACAAATATTGCAAAAGTACCAATAATGGTTATTAACTTTAATGTAATATTATAAAGGACAAGAACAGAAAAATTCTTATTAATAAATGATAAGCTTAATTATAAATGAGTTCATGGCAAAATGCATAACATAGTAAATTATTTACATTATTTTTGCCATAAGAAAACTTCCTAAGCAAGTCAGCTCTCAAGTTAAAAAAACAAACACACATATATAACCTAATACCAAAGAAGGGAAATGAGCTAAAACATAACAGCTTTATCTTGGGAATGCCATTTGCTGAAAACCATCTTACTAAAAAGAATTTTAGAAAAACATTAATTACCATGGATCCATATATGAATGCTTAATGTTGCTTAATGGGGAATATGGAAAGATTAATAGCACTATAAATTTTTTTATAACTCTTAAGGATTTTTCCAATTTATCTTATAAACTGAATTTCTTTTGCAGTGCAAAATAACTGGCTTTAAGGAAAAAAAGTACCAAACATGCAGTCTGCTAACGAAAAGGGGCTCTGACATGCCAAAACAATTTTCTCTGTATCTTAATATATACTACATTCCACAAAATACTACAGCATTTAATTTAGATTTACACAACTAAATATAAATGGCTAGATTTTGGCTAATACTTAGGAGAAGCATTAAGCAAACATGAATAAATTCATAAAACAAAAGATGAAAGAAGCAGATTGTTCTTGGAGTACTCCTTGAAACACTTGACCTTAAAACACTTGGTCCTTAGCGAGAGAATGTCCTTTATTCAGTAGATCTTAACAGTACAATGTATATAGTAAGTTCTAAAACCTTAAAAAAATTTGGCAGTTGACTCCAGTAGTGCTCCTTGATTCAAGGAAGGAAGGTTTGTATTTCTTGCCTGCTCTATTCACGAAGGATTGTTAAAAGTCTCCTTAAAGATTTAAAAAAATGATTCCTATAGTTGCTAGGTGTCTTGTTACTTCAGAAATAAAGGCTTCATACTGAGAAACTGAAGGATACTTTTCTCTCTGTATTTAGTTGGAAGGTAGAAAGAAGAAAGAAAATATAAGAAAAGCTTGAAGATAAGAGAGAGATAAAATACAGAGCAGCCACCATAAGAACAGCATGCACCAGATATTTCTATGGGAATGAGACAGTGACAGAAAATCAGAGACAATTTTTGAGTGGTTCTTGGCAGAACAGGCATTTTGTTTATTCTCATCAGTTATTAAGAAAATTGTGGGGAAGTTGTATTATTACTACAAAAAGACAAACTAAAAAAGGAATTCCTAGAACACTGCTCACTAGTAAAATTCAATTTAAATTAAGAAATAATTTTAAAAAATGTGTTCCCTGTGCTGACAGTAAACCTATGGCAATCAACTAATCTTGCTTTACTAGTAAGTAAAACAGAAAGTCAGTGAATTAAGCAAGCAATATTTACATCTGTTAATGCAATATGCACTTGTTCTCATACTTAATTTGGTTAGTTTGCATAAATGAGACTAATCTCATTTACATTTTAAGCAGGAAACTCACCACTTGGCCCACATGTCATGTAGTGGGGTAATAGAATTAGGAGCTTTGTTGCTCCCTAGACCTGCTTTTTGAATTTCTGCTTTCTTGTACTTTGTCCACATCTGCAGGAGAAAAGCATTTCATGTTATTTAATCAAAGATTAAGCATAATATGATTCACGAAGAAACAAAAGTACTCTCACTGAGTAGGGTAAGGAGAGGGAACCTATAACTGGGAAATTAATCTGATAGACATCTCATGCTTAAAGTCTGATATTTATTTATTTACATAATCGGGGTCTCACTCTTGCCTAGACAGGAGGGCAGTGGCATGATCACAGCTCACTGCAGGTTCAAACTCCTGGGCTCAAGCGATCCTCCCTTCTCAGCCTCCCAAGTAGCTGCGAATACAGGCACATGCCACCACACCTGGTTCATTAAAAAAATTTTTTTTAGCCGGGCTCGGTGGCTCAGCCTGTAATTCCAGCACTTTGGGAGGCTGAGGTGAGAGGATTGCCTGAGTCCACGGGTTCGAGACCCGCCTGGGCAACTTGGCAAGACCTCATCTCTACAATAAATCAAAAACTAGCCGGGCGTGGTAGCGCGCGCCTGTAGTTCCAGCTACTTGGAAGGCTGAGGCGGAAGGATCGCGGGAACCTAGCAGGCGAGGCTGCGGTGACCGGGAGCAGTCACTGCACTCCAGTCTGGGCGACAGTGAGACTCCAACTCAAAAAAAAAGAAAAAAAAATTTTTTTTGTAGAGGTCATCTTGCTATGTTGTCCAGGCTGGTCTCAAACTTCTGGGTTCAAGCAATCTTCCTACCTCAGCCTCCCAAAAGTTCTGGAATTACAGGTGTGAGCCACAGTACTTGGTCTGATTTTTATATTTTAAAGTTATACATAATATATTTCGGAAAGCTGTAACTTTAAAAAATAAAATAAAAATAAATCCTAACAATTACATTTTTCCTTCTCTTGGTGTCAGACAGACTTACTTACTATGATTATTTACTAAATAGTCACCGTATAGTTTTAAAGTAAAAATAACCTTGCATACAAAAACATCCTAAATGAATTACCTGTAGTATTCACTAAGAAAACCAGGTTGGGGCATATTTTATAGGTAGACAAATAATATACCTACTTAAACCATTTATAACTAAAATTGCTTTGGTCAAAGAGGACCCAATGCATAAAAATGTTTATAATGTCACACAAATCATATGGGTATAATTTCTAGGTCAGGAATACTGAAATCCAGTTTCATCATTTAAAAAATTAGGGTACTGAGTCTTCAAAAAGTTTTTCAAACTTTTGTGAAGCTGTAGGATTTATGGAGATGTCATAGCAGAAGTTAGTACAGCTGTTTAGCTGAGTCAGGGTTCCTTCACTTTTATCTTAAAGAAAATTAGTTTTCAAATATCGGGTATCAGCCGGGCTCGGTGGCTCAGCCTGTAATCCCGCGCCTTTGGGAGGCTGAGGTGAATGGATTGCCTGAGCCCGCAGGTTCAAGACCCGCCTGGGCAGCAAGACCTCATCTCTACAATAAATCAAAAAATCAGCCTGGCGTGGTAGCGCATGCCTGTAATTCTGGCTACTCGGAAGGCTGAGGCGGAAGGATCGCCGGAGCCAGCAGGTCGAGGCTGCAGTGGCCGGGAGCGGCCACTGCACTCCAGTCTGGGCGAAAGAGTGAGACTCCAACTCAAAAAAACAAACAAACAATCACATATCGGGTATCTACATAAGATTTCATTTACAGAACATGTTGATTTTTTGTTGTTGTTGATGTTGGGAAACACTAGTTCCATATGATTTAAAAGATTTTTTCCCACTGCTAAAAATTTGATTCCAAGTGCTATGAAAAATACATAGGTAAAAACTAGTGTTGTTTGAGGAAATTTTATGACTCCACAGCAGATGATGGTTTCCAGTGACTACACTGTATTTCCATAGAGTTCTCAGGACACATGGACACGCTATATAACTGTCTTACATGCAAAATGCATATGTTCTTTTTAAAAACATGCTGTATATATACCTATTGCCTTTGGGGAGGAAAAACTTCTTTCCTATAAGTCTAATTCCGTAAAACAATCACTTCGTTTTTAATATAATAGCAAGTGATCTTTCAATGTATTTTGAATGAATAAAGACAATATTTTAAAGTGTTTTGGACAAATTTATATCTAAAATATTGAAAGAGCTGTGAAATAATATTTGACTCAATGTGGAAAAGAAATAACACTAATTATAATATTAGTGTCACATATGGCCCCTGTCTAATCTCAGCTATGTTTACCACTGAGTTTTTAAACTAGGTTATGAAAAAAGAAAAGGGAAAATATTAGCACCAAAAATATCTGAAATGTTAGGACACTGAGTGGGCAACTATCGACAATAGAATAGAATTAGGTATTCATGCATAAAGTGTATTAGGCAGTACTAAAAAAATACAAAAATTTTCTGATTGTGTTTATTTGATTACCTGCACCAGAACCATTTTTTAAAATAGCTGTGAGAAAAAAGTGTGATTAAAGATATAAATGAAAGAGGCCTAGTCCTTGAAATGATCCTGTATAAGAGGATAGCTTAATTTACAAAGGAGACAAATTTAATTAAGCAAAGATTCTCTATAGATTTTTTCTTTGGTTCAATTAATAATAACTTAATACAATAACAACACATATCACAATTTTCTCCCCACGTAGAAAGTCATATTTCAAGGCATTCCTTCCAGGTACCAGGCTAAGTAATATCAGTAATATTTAGGTTAAATCAAAATGGCAGAAGCATTCTAGAGATAAAGCTAAGAAATACTCCTCCAGAAGTGGATCCAGATTACATTTTGTTTTTAATATTTCAGGAGTCAAAGATTCAAATTTAGCTAATTTCCTTTAAAAGTGTTATAAACACACAAAGATAATTATAAAAGCTTATGACACTAGAAACAGAGTTAAATATTTATCTTGAATGGTTTTTTTTTTTTTTTTTTAGCTAAAGAGTTTGTATTTAGTCTTAGTTCTAAAATTTGTTTACTAAAAACTTATGTATTTGTTTAAATGGCTGGCTACAAGTCCTAATTTTACACTTTAGTCCAATAGATTCATTTTTTAAAATTCTGTTTTAAGGACATATATATATAATCTAATAATAAATTAATTATAAAAGTAACAATTTTTATCACTTTGTAAACTGGCTACCCTTTTTGAACAGAAGTAAAAATACAAGTTTCCAACACATTGAGTATAATTTGGTTTATTTCTCTTTGACTCTACATTAAAAAAAAGAACTAGAAAAACTTGTGCTAACTGATTTCAAGTACATAAATCATCTTGAAGGAAAGACAGTAGTACTTGAGCACTATCAGATGAAGAAAAGTGCAGAGGAAGAAACAATACAAATGTTCCTAGCCACTGTGTAAATCACGTTTAAATTTGATGGGGTTTTCTAGGAATAATACTAAATTTATTAGCAATAGTACTTTTAATTCTGAACAATGTTTTATAAATATGGGCATTATTTAATATTTGCTATAGAAAGTGTTAAATTATTAACTATTTCTTTGAAAATAAAATAAGACAGATGGCATAATTAAATGGCAAAAGAAAATGACATCTTTTTACATCTTTTCCCTAATACTGCACATGTGCAACATAAAGTATACACTCTGTAAAGAAAAAGAAAGAAGTGAGAGGAAGGACAAGACAGAGGGAGGTGGAGGAGGAGGAAGGGAGGGAGAAAATGAACATTCTTTTTCAGAACAACAAAGCAAACATGACTTGGAAATGCCTTCTTGGTAAGAGAGCATGCAACTGTTTTAACATGCTTTTAGATATCAAAGTAACAATTTTATCAGACAACAAAAAATGTGAAAGAAGAGCATGTATGGTTAAAGTTTTCAAAGGCATGCAGAAAATGTACAATGCAATATTTCATGCAGGCTTTCATGTGGTTGCACATTCAGATTTATATACATGCTATTATGTACAGATGAACACTATGCAACATTTTTAAAATAAAAAATATAAACCTAACCAAATGGCATTTTTCAACAGCAGCTCTTCAAACCAAATTAGAGAAGCAGTGTATATCAAATAACATAAATGTATTGTGCAGTTTTGATCATACACAACCATATTCATACCAAACAGTTTGATTATCCTCAGAAACCAACAACGCAGCTTCTGTGTCATCAGGATAGAGGCATGCAGGAGTGACAAGACTATTGCTATTTACTGAAGACTGTGGGTTACTGTTCCTGGGGTTCTGATTACCAGAAAATTGTTCATTATCTTTCTGTGCAGCTTTATCCAAAGAGGCAGAAGCCTGGTCAGTTACTCTAGGGATTGGCCTGGGAGGTAACCCACTTATGTTACTAACTAATTCTGTATTCAGAGATAAAAATGGCTGAGATGAATGAGCCATAGCAAATGACGTTATGCTATTTTTTGCTGATATTCCAAATGCATCACTAGTCATATTAACAGTGGCAAAAGTTTTCTTGAAAAAATGTGGCCTCTCTGTTCTTGATTTTCTAGCCCGAGCATATAGAGACTCAGACACATCTGTAGCTAAATAATTTTGGGCACAAGAAACTACAGCATGTGTTGGACCGTGAAGTGCATGAGGGGACCACTGGCGTAAACGGTACTCACTAGATGCTGCAGTGGTGTTGCTATCAGCAGCAGCTGGTGGTGAGTCAACTGATACAGGCAGTCTACTGTCCTTGGTCAAAAAATCATGGATGCTTGTCCTTCGTGTAGTTCCTTCAGCAGTAGAGATCACACTGCTTGCACGAGGTAAAGTGGCATAAGGGTTACTATCTTTTGATTGTCGTGACAGAGAAGTTTCTTTTACTAATTTTATCTTTCCTTGAGTGCCTGGTGTAGATTTTCCTGCAGAACTAATGAAGCAGGTATCTTCAGTCTTTTGAGGACCAGGTCTCAAAAACTCAGGTTTAGATGTCCGTCTATCATAGAAGTCCCCTGGGGATTTTCCACTTACTGACCTGGCCAGACCACAGCTAACTGGCTTGTCTTTTCCCAAAAAGTCAGAAGAGACAGACAAACTTTTCATTACTTCATCTAAAAGATTCTCTTGACTTGAGGATTTTATCTGTTTAAAAAAAAAATCCAAAGCAGATTAGTGAATACATCCATATTTTTTACTTTCCTGCTATAGTAGACTATAATCAATATAAAATTGCGGGTATCTTTTAACACTCCTCAACTATTAAAAAAAAAAAAAGGTTTTAAGTTCAGTCAAAAAATTTAAATTAATGTCTCCAGAAATAAAACTAACCTGTATCGATGTAAGCTTATTGCTTTCTTCCAAAAACTGTTGTAGAGTAACAACTTCACTTCCAGGGGAACCAGTTTTGATTTTGTGATGTGCTCGACTGTCTAGTGTTTCAGGCATTTTGGGTTGAAGCACTGGGCTTGATCTGGTCTGCCTTTTCAAGTATTGGATTGGACTGCTGCCACTGCTGGACCAAGCTTCATGATCATGAAGCAGGCTAAATTCTCCACTGCTGTGGCTTTGTGGCCTGCTTTGGTTATTAACTGCACCTGCTTTTGGAGTAAATGGTTGTGTTGAGATTTCAACAATAGAAATAAGATTAGTACTCTTTGTATAAGTAAGAACATTAGTTGACTGGGTTCTTATTACATGAACAGCCAAACTTACTTTTAAGCATTATTTACAAATGCTTAGTATACCATGTTAATCTGTCATCCATCTAATAACTGTCTGCAATAGCCTGCTTCCGTATTTTGTCAAATTGACAAACACTGTAAATTCCAGAAGGGCAAAGACTTGCTTTTACCACCACACCTAAAGCCTACACAGTGCCTCAGACAAAGCAGGCACTCAATACATTTGATGAGTAAATGGTTAAATACACAAATTAGAAAGTAATACACTTTTTAAAAGTCAGGCTCAAATAATTGTAAAATACTTCACAATTTAGAATAAGAACATGATTATATGAATTTTATATTATTTCATAATGTTAAAACCAAAAACTGTTCTAAATGTAAAAAATTATATTCTAATTCTTTGCCTGTCTATAAAGTCATTACTTCTTACTTGAAGGTTTCTCTGTTCATCCTAAATAACCTTAAAATTTTTTGAAAAATTTAGCACACATATAAGGAAAGTCAAAATATATGATGAAATTACTTAGAAAATTTCAGTGAAAGTATAAAATTAAACAAGAAATGCTTTATTCTTGTCTTAATGTTTGACTCATCTGATTGTTCCTGCTGTCCGCTGTTGGTATGGTGCTAATATAGCCTAAAAAAGACTCAGTTGAGGTTGATTTGTTTTGATCAAAAACAAACTGTACAGTATATCAAGACAGAAAATGCAATTTTCCATGGTTTCCATGGTTTATAATCACAGAGAATAAAGTGCGCCATGAAAGAATGTGGCTCAAGTTATGTAGCACTGCATAGGAATATTTTCAGACTATATTTCTCTACTGGATGTAAAAACATTGTAAACTGTAAAAATGTGATTATAAAAATAAAAAAACTCCCTTAAAAATCAGATATTTTAGATAACTCCAACAAAGTCACAACATTCTGATAAAATAAAGTTACAACTCAGGCAACATAATTTTACAATCCAAAAAGTAACAGAACAAATGCATTCATTATAATCTAGCAATTCTGGACAATAGAGAACTATAACAGATTGGTTAAGCAATTCCACAATGTGAGTAGACAATGTATCTTTGAGGTATATCAGGCAAGGTTTCCAAACATTTACATAAAAACTTCATCTTGGAATGCATATTAAAATATTAAAGAAAAAAATCTTTAAATAATTTATGTGCTATATGCAATCATATAGCTCTTGTTCAACATAAGTACACATATAGTTGCTTCTCAAATTAAACATAAAATGCTCCCCCTTATTTTGTGGATAAGTTTAGCTAAAGTATTTCTAAAACATGAGAAATGTATGCTCAATGTACATGCATCACAAGAAAAATTAAGGACACTCATTTTCATATCAGAGACAAAATGTAAATGAAATAAGGACCTACAGATAATTTTGAAGTATAAAGATTACAATAAGACTTTATGTGTGAAGATGAATAACTGAAATCAAGTAACTGCTCCTGTTTTTACATTTGTATAACATTGAAATACATTTGTATTACAATGTGAAAAGTACAAAATGTCCCAAACATAGATGATTTGGATTTCATACTTTACCACAGAAACTTCATCCCATCTCCCACTTTTAAATACTGGAAATGGATGGAGTACGTGAATAAATTTACCTACAGCATACCTTTGACTTCATGGAGTGAAGCATTATTATTGCTATTGCTAGTGGATGTTCTGCCACTATCAAGGCTGGTTGGTCTCGAAGCTAAATGAAAAAATCAGGAGACAGTGTGATAAAACTTCTAGCTGATGACACTGATGATTTTACATTCTGATCACAGAATGCTTTGAGGAAGCAATCATGCATAATACTTTCACAGGCTGAGCATGCCCACAGAGTTGAATCTTACATATTAGAAAGCAAAGATATTTCCAGATAGTTCATTAAGACACTTTAGAATAGAATACCTCTGAAACAACAGTTGAGATTCAAAGAAAAGAGAATAAAGTACATATTTAGATTTGAAAATAATATCTGGATGGATACACCAGGAGTGTTTTAGTTGCATAGAAACAAAATGCTAATGATTAGTCACTTTCAACAGATAAGACAAGGAACTCTACACATTGCAGAGATGCCACAAAGAGAGGGAATATAAGCATCTGTACAGTTAATGTCCTCTATTCCTAGTCATAAAGGGAAACAACTGTACAGTTAACACGGCCTTATGCTAATTGTTAAAATCCTGCTGACATTTAAAATTCCTTTAACATGTTATTCATTTTTTGCTAATAATTTTATTTGGTAAGGTATAATTTTCCAAACAGAAATTTAAAAATCTGAAATATTCAACACTGCAAAGAATTTGATTTCTTAAAATTCATCCTTTAAAATAAACATTTTAACCCGGGCTCGGTGGCTCAGGCTGTAATCCTGTGCCTTTGGGAGGCTGGGGTGAGTGGATTGCCTGAGCCCGCGGGTTCAAGACCCACCTAGGCAACTTGGCGAGACCTCATCTCTACAATAAATCAAAAATCAGCCGAGTGTGGTAGCGCGTGCATGTAATTCCGGCTACTCTGAAGGCTAAGGCGGAAGGATCACCAGAGCCCAGCAGGTCGAGGCTGCGGTGGCCAGGAGCGGCCACTGCACTCCAGTCTGGGCGACAGAGTGAGACTCCAACTCAAAAAATAAACAAACAAATAAATAAACAAACATTTTAATATTTTAAATATATATTTTATATTGGCATTTTAAACCAATTAAAAAAATGTAACTCTTAAAACTTTATCCCTATACACAAATGGTAACAAAATTACCTTTGAGGATTGTGTAGGCACACTTTATAAATGACCTTACCTAAAACAGAGAATATTTAGATGAAGCAATAATCTTAAAAGCAGCAAAAGAGAGTATTAGGTTTGAAGAAATGGTAGAGGTAACTATGAGATGTAGGATAGAGAAAACATGCTTGCTGGCAATGCTACATTCACCTATTCAATGCAAGAGTCTTAGCATTCCCATTCTGTATTTAGCATGTACTGTCTAAATAAACTTCATATCTTACCATGAACTCTTGATCCCGTACTAGAATCATCACTAATACCTTGTGGACTTATGTCTTCAAAGGATGTAGCATCTACATAAAATAGCAAAATGGATATAAAAATATTTTTGTAACCAAAAAGATCCATTATAAAGTTTTATTTATGCAGAATATGGAAATTATTTTTCAGTCATGTACTATACATCTCGATTTAACATATTCTATAGACTCAACAAGAAACTGGAACTAGATGTAAGAAATCGAGTATCTCTGATGAGAGTTGACTTGCTTAAGGAAAATACCAGAAGCAATGAAACAACCTCTCCGGTGACCCTGCAAAGCAAAGCTAGAGCCGGGATTGCTCTATCGTAGTTCTGTTGAAAGTTGCAGTGCTTGTAGTTTGTTTTTTTTTTTTTTTTAAACACCTATCACTCCTTCCTTTTTCCTCTTGTTACCTGGTTTACTTCTCCTTTTCTTGTTAGTTCATTAGCTGTTTATTATGAAAAAAGGCCAAGGAAAGATTTTAATTACATACTGTTTTAAATTTTTGAAATGATTTGAAAATTCCCCTAAATCAAATACATATCATGTTTTGATAATCATTTCAGGTTGCTGCTTTTTTAAAAAGGACACAGGAGAAAGTGAAATCAAAATTCCTGCTGCCAAGAATTACACCACAGTGCAAATAGCAGACAGCCTATACCTTTATTATTAACCAACTGCTTGGATCTGAAGCCTCCAGCAGAGTTGACAGTTGAAAAGTTGATGGCTGTAGTAGAGAAGGCCATAGCTCCCAATTCTTTTCTCCTTTTACCCGTTGAAATATCATCAGGAACCTCCAAATTCTCAGTACTACCTGTCCACTGTCCTCCTGCTAGGACCATGGACTGCACCAGGTCATTCATGGCTGGGATGCAAATGAAAGCAAATGAATCAGCATGGTTAATGTATTTGCTCTTTTTTCTGTCTTGTATTATAAATGATCTGGTTTTTGTCTATGAATTAATGCAAATGAACATCAAAAACTATAACCACACGGTCATTTGAATTATGACATGCATTCAGCTGAATGAAATGAGTAAGCCAAAGGCTGATACATTTCAGTAATACTTTTACCCCACCTCCACCCCCTTTAAAAGAGAGAAAGGAATTTTACTATGTACAACTGTCATGCTTTTGTGCAGTGATGTGCAATTTAATTAGAAGCCTTCACAATGTGGTTTTGTGGTGACAAAAATGGAATGAATAAAGGTAAGATGGAGAGCAGTTCTTATATAGCATCATTATTGAAAATGAGAGTCCTTGGTCAGAGCAGGTTACTGAAGAAATTACTCAATTTATGACTCAAATAAGTATACCATTCAATAAAAACCTGAAAGAGATGACATCCAAAGTGACAGACATTTAATGTGATTATGTAACTACCCATTGTACTTTAAAAAAAAAAAGGAAAATCCATAATGCTATTACATAAAGAATGACAAACATTCCCAAGGATTCAGGCCATTTTATTTATTTATTTATTTATTTAACCTGGTTCATTAAGGAAGTAAATTTCTAATGCTAAAGGTTTTGTTATATTTTTCTTAAGTTAATGTCTTTGGGAAAAAATCTATATAGCATATAAAATTAAGGGTATTTTTCTGCCAACTTTTAAAAAGCACTGGAAATTTAGAAGTATATCACATGTATGTCTAAACATATGCATGTATATGTATCAGTGGACATACATATAATGCAAAGTCAGTGCCAGTTTTAAAAAATATCCTTCCAGTTCCTTGTATTAGAGGAAGACTGCACTTTGCAAAATAAGGAAATTGGCACAGTCCAAAGAAAGGTTAGTGAAAAATTAGTAATGAAAGCCAGTGTAGTCATTTGAAAGAAGCTGAACTGTCATAAAGTCTTACACATGGAACGACGGTAGCAGGCCTTCATTTTGTCTTTATCCTTCGGTCTGTTCCTCAAAAAGGGCAGTCTTTTCAGTGCAACCACTTTAATGTCAGAGCATGAGGAAAAACAGAAACAGGGAAATGAAAGAAAAAAGGGAGAAGAACAGATGGGAGTTAAATGTTGAAATTAAGGACAGAAATGAATGTTTTGAGTTTCAGCTATGTATGCTATATTAAAGCTATTATTCTCATGCTGCTGAGTGATAATGAAATATGAAATATGTACTTTGATACTTTAAAATACTTGGAAAAGCACTGAAGACAATGATGAGGAACATATACTTTAAAAGCTATAGTCCTTTAAAAGCAGGAACTGGTTAGAATTACTTATGAAGGAATCAATTTTCCTAGATAAATTATAGAGGTAAGCCTTCAAAATTAAGGCTATTAGTGGTTAACAGAGTGTACATGATGAAAATGTACAAGGTTTTTCAAGCCTTTAGTTTCTTTAACTTTTTAAATAACAAGGCTTTACTCTGGAAAATAAATAATTTCTGAAAAATGCACATTCTACCAGAGTATTTTAGCAACATACAGCAACAAAAATTAGGGTGCCCAGGGTATGTTTAAAATTATCTTTAAAAAAAAACTTTTATAATTAGCTGGGTGTGGTGGCACATGCCTGCTGTCCTAGCTACTTGGAAGGCTGAGGCGGAAGGATCACCTGAGCCCAGCAGGTCAAGGCTGCGGTGGCTATGAGAGTGCCACTGCACTCCAGCCTGGGCGACAGTGTAAGACTCTGACTCAAGGGGGAAAAAAAAAAGTATGTCATATAGGGGTTTCTCCTGCAGCAATAGACCAACTCAGTAGACAACACCTGTTGCAATGATTTCTTGGATTAAACTTGCATTGTTTAGCAGCACCATGGAAATAAACATTCTGTCGACTAAAGTCTTCATAAAGATGAATAAGCAATTATATATTAAGTTCATTTTACAAAAGTTGATTGGGGGAAAAAGGGGGAAAGCGTAATTTGACAGTAGTAACAAGTGTTAGCACTAAGCTCTGATAAAGCTAAAAAAATAAGAAGGCACCCCAAAGCAGGCAAAAATGAGAGAAAAATATGTGTAACATTTATAGATATTCTGAAGGGCATTTTAGGTGATCTTAATTTTGTGAATAAAAGTTAGGATTATCACTCAAATATAGGAATCATTGGAACAAAAAAGTTCAATTGACTTATTAGCCATTCTTAAGTTATATTTTTGCCAGATTTAAATATAAAAATGATTATACTTTTTGAAAATGCAATTTAGGAATCAGGAAACAACTTGCATAAAGACTTCAAAACATATTATACACAGTCTTAATAACTATGCTTTCTCAGGGTTTGCCATCATCTTGTAAATAATCAAAGCTCTTATGACAAAATGAAAAGTATCATTCATTGAATACAGTGCAAAGGACATACAACATTTTAATTTGTTTGATTGCTATTAGGAACTATCATGATTCATTTCAGCTTTTAGTCTGACCTGTTTCTTTACAAAGTTGGTAAACACAGTTGTTTTTAATGATTACAAAGAAATGAACTGAAAGCAATATAAAAATGGACACTTAGCTAAAACAAAGTTGAGTGGTTGTAGCATGCACATGTTGTTTTGTTTAGATACTTTTTTTTCTTTTTCTGTTTTTATGCAATGAATTTGTAGGTATGTAATGGTCATTTCCCAAAGCATACTAAAATTAAGGGAACATTAGTATTGTTGGATTTGGAGTTTATTTTTAAAATTCTAAAACTGAACAACTGTAAGAATCCTTCTGATTCTTATTCTGGATGTTTAGCAAAGAATATGAAGAATGACAGATTAATACTTAGACAAGATGACCCCCAAAAGACTGACGTGCCTTTCTTGTGTATGCTCTTGTATCTGAGTTGAAATAGCTTCTTTTAATTAAAAAATTTAAGTATAACCGTTACCATTTCTCATTTAATAAGATGTCAGGTATTTCATATTTAAAAGTAACAAACAAAATTAACTTACTGCCATCCTTCAAGGAAAATTTGATGATCTCTCTAAAACAATAACTACTGAAAGGTTTTATGTAGATTTATTTGATGGATAAGACCAGACAGCAAAAGATTCAGGATAACAATAATCTTATGAAGGGATACAAAACTACTCTGCTTTCTTGAGATTAAACTATATACCTACATATATGAGTGCATGTGTACAGTGTTTTTTCGTCGCTTACCTATGGATTCTAGCTTTTAGGCTGTTATACTTGCATTCTGAAATATATCCCATAACGTCTAACATCCTACACCTTAAAATACTGTCTTTTCAGAGATAATTCACCTGAGGCCAAAACACTGTGTATGGCACTGAGTGCTTTGAGAGTTGCGCATGTGGAGACTCAACACCTAGGGGATGAAGCAGCTGCCATTTACCTGCTATATATTTCAAAAAAAATGGTGTGTGCATATGTTAATTTAGTGATACTGTGATAACGTGAGAAGATTCAAAGTATCCTATTAACATATTTTGTAGGAACATTGATAGTAGTCAAATTCTTGGACATCTCCAAAAAATATTCTTTCTTTCTTTTGAATACATTTATTTACAGCTTTTACTTTGTTCTTGATGTTTAACTAAGCATACTAGTAATGACAAAAAAAGGCTATGGGGATGGGCACAGGGGGTCATGCCTGCAATTCCAGCATTTTGGGAGGCTTAGGCAGGAGGCCTACGTGAGCCCAGGAATTCAAGACCAGCCTAGGCAATATAGCGAGCCCTCATCCCTACAAAAAAATGTTTTAAAAATTAGTTGGGCGTAATGATGCACATTCATAGCCCCAGCTACTTGGGAGGCTGAGGCAGGAGGCTCGCTTGAGTCTAAGAGTTCAAGGCTGTGATGCCATGATCATGTCACTACACTTCCTCTAGATGGCACAGTGAGACCTCCAACTCAAAAAAATAAAACTAAATTAAAAGGCTATGAATTGTATAGAGTATATAATAATGTAACACTTCTAACTTGGTAAAAAAAATTAAATCACAAGTTTATCACATAAACTTATATTTTCTCACCTCTTTATTTTAATTGATCCTTTACCAAGCAATTCCTCAATAATTTTCTTAACCTTTAGTTATTTCTAAATCACTGAATAACACCTCTTCAAATTCATAGCTATTTTTCTTTGCTTTCCCCAATGTAACTTTGCTCCAATTTGACACCAAAGTATATGACCAGACACCTTATTATAAAATTCCCTATTATTCTGATAATAATTCAGGTAATAATGAAAATGAAATCTCATACATATTTCTCACTTGCTTCTCACAATCACTCTGTGAAGTATGAAACAAAGGTAAAATGCTTGCCCATATTAACAGACTGGCAAGTGGCAGAGGTATACTAGCTCGTATTTCAATGTTCTTTCTGCAATATTTTACTTCTCTGCCTAAATGATGGTATTTCTGTATATACCTGAAGAAATACTGTGGTTGTGCACCACTGCAATATGCAATTAATTTTATAATCATACGGAATTAAAAAGAAATGCCATTCATTAGACGATACCCCAAAGGACTGTTGAAGCTTTTCAAAATCTTTAAAAAGGATTCTAAATCAATACTATGATAAAAGGGTTTTTGCACTCACTGCTGCTTTTCTTGGTCCCCAAGGTCTGGCCATCTTCTAAAGAGTTTGAACCTACTGAAGAACTATCTTGACTGTCTTGATGGGGGAGCTGAAGAAATCCTTCACTGGAATCTGAGCGGGTAGGTGTTAACGTTAAAGATTTCTGACGTTCCCGGTTAATATCTTTCTTAGACTTTATCAATTTTCTCATTTTCAGAGTAATCCAGTTGCCTCTCCTAACAGAATTTAAAAAATTCTTATCAGTCTAAAATTCAAATTATAAATCTTTCACAGAATTAGAAGTCTTTACAATATTAGAAATACTGTAACATAACTTCTTCAAAATAAAAATTCACAAAATTTGGTTAATGGTACCTTCTAGGAGGAGATGGGTCATAAAATTTGTACTGATCCATAATTTTCTCTTCTAATTTCTCCTTCTGACGCCTTAATTCATTTAGCTTATCACTATAAAAATAAAAATAGCCTTTTAGAACATGCATTTTTGTACAGCAATGAATGATATTATCTTGTGACTATGATCTAACTTCTCTCCAAAACCTAAGCAAATACAGATACCATGGTTTTAGGTATTTTTCCATGTTTCTCCTTTTCTTTAAATTTACAACTTTCTTAAATGCAGGAATACAAGATTTAGTTTCAATTCTTCAAAAGGATTTATTTCTTTGAAAAAATATTTCATATAATCTCATCACATAAATAAACTCAACATTTTTATAGCTATTAAACAAACATTATATCAAAACTGATTATTTCCTTATTCTTGGAAGAATCTTTATCTCAAACCATTTTTGGAATGAAGAAGGGTAACTTTCAACAATTTATGTAAGCAAAAAATAAAAATGTTTGATATTTAGTTTTCTTACAATTATAGACAAAATAAATAATCTTGCAACCACATCTTCATGAATATAAATTTTTTTCTTTCTGGCAGAATTATTTAGGCTTAATTTATTTGTAAATAATTATTTCCTGTCTCTAGTAATGCATAAGTATATTAGTTTCACCAGATCTTACTCTCATTTTTATGCGGTTGGAGGTATTTATTGTATAGAGAAATATAAAAGATCATTAAAGTAATCTCTCTAAAAAAATTGCAATGCTAAACAACAGTATTTACTCAGGAAGCATTAGTGATTATGTGTACAATAAGGAAGGCATGAGATGTATATAAAGATGAGTATTAAGTAGCTCTGTATATAATACAGTAGGACAGAGAAAACACATATATAAATGACTATTATAATACAAGGCAGTAGCAGTACCAAAATAAAGTACTGTGGAAGTAGAACAGAAACTTTTTATAAAAGGGAAAATATATCCATTTTGGATGACCAAAAAACTCCTCATGAAGAAAAAGGCCATTATTAAATAGGCCTGAAAGGAAAGAGAAGGCCAGGTGCAGTGGCTCACGCCCATAATCCCAGCACTTTGGGAGGCGGAGGCGAGAGGACTGCCTGAGCTCAAGGGTGTGAAACCTCATCTATACAATAAATTAAAAAATTAACCGTGCATTGTGGCACATGCCTATAGTTCCTATATAGCCTATACTTGGAAGGCTGAGGCGGAAGAATCATCTAAGCCCAGTAGATCGAAGCTACAGTGGCCATGAGCATGGCACTGCCCTCCAGTCTGGGCAACAGAGTGAGACTCCAACTCAAAAAAAAAAAAGGAAATGCTAAAGTAATTTAGTTTGAATATAGGCTGAGGGAAAGGAGTGAGGGAGTCTTGGGTTTAGATTTTGCTCAGTAAATCAGATGTCTTAAAAGTTTCATTACAAAGTGATATATAATCTTTGTTTAAAGTACCTTAACCCAATGATGGGATAGGATATATTAGAAAGATGGAAGGTGTAAAGCAACATTCAGGAGGCGCTAATGAGGTAGTCCAGTTGAGAGAGAAGGCTAAATTAGAGTGGTGAGAACTGGGAGGAACTGGTTTGAGAGACTCTATAGGATTGCTTGTGAATAGATGCTGCCAACAGTCATAACCCAGCACAAATAGCAAATGGCCTATACTTTTATTATTATTATTATTTGAGTTGGAGTCTCACTCTGTTGCCCAGGTTGGAGTGCAGTGGCATGCTCATGGTCACTGCAGCCTTGACCTGCTGGGCTCAGGCGATCCTTCCACCTCAGCCTTTCAAGTAGCCAGAACTACAGGCATGCACCACCACAGCCAGTTAATTTTTTGATTTATTGTAGAGAGGAGGTCTTAAACCCATGAGCTCAGGCAATACTCTCACCTCGGCCTTCCAAAGAGCTGGGATTATAGACTTGAGCCACCACGCCTGGCCTATACCTTTATTATTAACCAACTGCATAGATGTGAAGCCTACAGAAGAGCTGACAGTTGAAAAGTTGATAGCTGTAATAGAGAAGATCACAGCTCCCAATTCCAATTCTTTTTTTTTTTCCTTTTTTGAGTCGGAGTCTCACTCTGTTGCCCAGGCTGGAGTGCAGTGGCACGCTCACAGCCACCGCAGCCTCGACCTGCTGGGCTCAGGCAATCCTTCCTCCTCAGTCTTCCAAGTAGTTGGAACTACAGGCATGTGCCACAGTGCCTGGCTAATTTTTTGACTTATTATAGAGATGAGGGCTTACCAAGTTGCCCAGGCTGGTCTTGAACCCCTAGACTCAGGCAATCCTCTTGCCTTGGCTTCCCAAAGTGCTGGGAGTAGAGGCTTGAGTCACTGCACCCAGCCTAGCTCCCAATTCTTTTCTACTCTTTACCCTTTGAAATAGCATTAGGAATCTCCAAATTCTCAGTACTACCTGTCCACTGCCATTCCTGTTAGGATCATGTGATAAAGACATTCAGCTAGAAATGTCTGACATTGGAAGTCAACTTGACAGACAATAATCACTGACAAGATGGAAAACGTACTAGTCACAAAGGGTCATAATACTCAGACAACAGAACTTTGAATAATGTCTTGCTTAAGGGACAGGAAACTCAAATGCCAAGAGCTTTAAATATACTCAATGCTTCTTAACCTAAAATACCTCTTATGGCAGAGAGTAAAGATGAAAGAATTAAAGGTGTGATCCAAAATGGCCAGCTATAAATGTGAAATTTCTTTGAGGTTTTGCATTCATTTTAAAAGTTTATGCAAACTCTGCCTTTTGTTCCATGATACACCGGTGTATTAATATAGAAATAATGTTCCCTGCCAAAAATTTTGTAATAAGATTGATGCTTCAGAAAAATGTATGATGTATCCTTATTTCACATGTGTCTTGGCTTACCATTATGCACATCAGGATTGAAAGTTACAGACACATTATTTCATGTACCCCTTGGATAATCTGGGAAGTAGGTATTGTTATCTCTATTTTAGAGAAGAAGACACTAATGATCAAAGAAATGAAGCAACGTGTCTATGGTAACATAGAGAGTTGAATTGGGATATGAATTAGGAACTGTATTTTTCAACATCAGTGTTATTTCTATTATACTACAGTGCTTCTCATTTATGGGACAAAGGGAAGAGGTGAACTTAGTAGAGATGAATCATCATGTAATAAATACAGTGACTACCTACTGAAATGCCCAGGCCCTAATTCCTGAGTCCTACCAGATTCTTTCACTCTCAATGAAGAAACAACTTATCAGTAATTTAAGCCCTATCAATTCTCTCTTGTAGCCTGATCTCAACTGCTTTGTATGGCATAGAAAATCCTTTGTGAATGGGCTTTTTTTTGAAAATCCTTTGTGACTGTTTAGCCAATTCTCCCTTCCTCAGTTTTGCTCCAGAAAGAACAACTAATTTTTAGGTCCTCTACCACACCACAACATACTTTCATCACAACTTCACATTTTTGCATTGCAGCTCTCTTTGCCTGGCTTGCCTCCTTAATAAACTCCTACTGAATATTTAAGTCTCAGCTCAAGTTTCATCTTTGGAAGTCTATATTTCTATGGCCTCCTATGCATACCTCCATTATAGAATGATTGTATTTAAATGTTTATTTGTGTCTCTCACTTCATATTACTAATTCCTTAAGAGGAAGACTCATGTGTTTTCATGTTAGTATTTCTGGTTATTAGCATAATGCCTGGAATATAAGCACTCAAAAAATATATGTTGAAGTAATAATGTTGACAATCAATAAAAATTAGCATGAGTTTTCTCTGCCACTGGGTATGGCAATGATCAATTCATTAGTAGTATTTCAGAGTGCAAAATTATTTGGTACCTACATGTACTGTCTTTGTTCAACATGAAAAAGATCCTTGCTTTCCATATTCTGCTCCAATAGTGTTCTGTTCTGTAGCATTAATGTCTGAATTTGATCTAGTAGATGTCGATTTTCTTCTTCTAAATTTCCTTTAAGTTGGCTTAGCAACTGTTTAAACACAAACATTTATTTTTTTAATAAAATAACATTTACGTTTAACATAAATCACCTGAAACATCTGGAAAATATAAAGTACTTCACAAAGACTTAAGTCTTTCACTGTTTGAACAATCAGATGTACTTTAATCAGTACATGAGTGACTATTTTAGTGATAATGACAGCTACAGTACTGGGTTACATATTGTATATATATTTTCTTAATTCTCACAAATACTGGGTATAATATTTAATAAATTATCTAGTCCTATGAATACTTTAAGTCTTCAAAACTGTTCAACTTATAGTACAGTCCAAAAGCTAGATTCAGATATCTGGTCTTCTATTTAAATAGGTATGAATGAATATTGGACAATCTAGTTCTCAGATCTATAAAATGGGGATAACCTCCATCCACCAAGATTGTTACAAGGATTAAATAATATCTGTAAAGTACCTGGTAGCAAGCCTATTGCACACATTAATTACTTTTTTTTTTTTTTTTTGAGTCAGAATCTCACTCTGTCACCCAGGCTGGAGTGCAGTGGCATGCTCATGGCCACTAAAGCCTTGCCCTACTGGGATCAAGTGATCCTTCCATCTCAGCCTTCCAAGTTGCTGGAACCACAGGCATGCGCCACCATGCCCAGCAAATTTTATGCATTATTGCTGAGATGAGGTTTTGCCATGTTGCTCAGCCTGGTCTCAGAACCCCTGAGCTCAGGCAGTCCTCTCATCTCTACCTCCCAAAGTGCTGGAATTACAGCACAGTAATTACTTAATATGTCTCATTCTTTCCCCAACCACTGCTTTAAAGAAACCTTAAAGATTATGTATATTTTTTATGGCTTGATCAAAGAGTGAGGTAATTTAGTCAATGGTTGGTATTAATAACTGGCATTACTGGTAGTTGAGTTGCCAGCAGCAGTAGGCTTTTTTAAATGCATTCAGTAGATATTGGAAATATACTGTAGCTAGGCCAGAAGTTCCAATAGAAGTCAGAAAGCCCAAAGCAGTGATTCTAAAAATTTAGCATCACTTGTAGCGTAGATTTCTGGGCCCCAGCATTCAAATCCAGCAGTTCTGGAATAGAGCCTAGAGATCTGTATTAAAAAAAAAAAAAAAAGTAAACATGTCACAACACATACCTGACCCACCCCCACCCTCCAAAAAATAAAAAGGAAAACATTCTGAATAATTTCAAAAGGTAGGAAAAAATCAGGGAGAATGATACTATAAATAACCATAAACAACTATCTGGATTCAATAACTACCAATATTGTACCATGTTTAATTTATCTATACATTGCTAAACTGAAATACACCGTAAGTGGTAGATTCATCAAAAAACTGAATGTATTTATTCTCTTCCCTGTAACTATACAGGGAACTATACTTGCAATGTGACTTCTCACTAGTTACATGAAGAAGTGGAATCTATTTCCCTTCTTGAATTTTGAATTCCTTTGGCCAAGAGAAAGTGGTGGAGGTGATGGTATGACAGTTCCAAGCCTAGGCCTCAGGTTGCCTTGTATGCTTCCACTAAGTCTCCTGGAAACATGCTAGAGGTATAGAGACCATATGGAACAGAGAAGACCTATCCAAGCTGAGGCCACCATAGACCAGCCAGCTCCCAGTGTACTTGCTAGCTAACTACAGGTGCAGAAACAAATCCTTGGTCCATACATCAGTGAGTGGATTAGCACATGTGCTCAGCCAACCCAGATTCATGGGCAAAAATTATGTTTATTGTCTATTATCACTAAGGTTCTATGACTGCATTACTGTGTCAATAAACAACTGATAAAATGTATGTAAGAACAGAGAATTTTAAGTGTACACAGATCTGGATGAATTATCACAAAGTGAATATGTGTGTTAAAGAAGTACCCAGATCAAGAAACATTATTTGTATTCCAGAAACACTTGTTGTGCTACCTTCCAATTACTATCCCTTGCCACCAAAGTTAGCTACTACCTCAACCTTTTACATTATAAATTTTCCCACTTTCTTCAACTCACGTCATTATATGACTTAGTCTCCAGCAAAGGATTAAATTTGACCCAAGGTGTGACAATCAGCCAGGGATGTACAGATAGCTAAGGCCCTCTCAGATCTCTTCTGAACAGTCTTCCAGATCACTAGTGACGTGGGACTTTATCAAGACCCACTGTGGCTGTCTCATTTCTTGGAACTCCCAGTTAAATTTCTGACTATTTCCATCAGTCTGTTACTTGCCTCAACCAATATTTTATCCTCAGGCTATCTGATACTTGACCTTTGACAACTCTCCCAAGCATAGGCATTTCTGTGCTCTGTTCCAAATCAAGTCAGTCTCTCCAGCAGAAAAGCTGATAGTTTCCACAGCTCACCCTATTCCCTGTCAGAACTACCAGGCATAGGAACCAGCAAAGGGGGAAAGGAATGGGAGGAGCCACAAGATAAAATGACTCATCACAACCATAGTTTCTCCCCAAGTTTGAGTGGTGTTTCCTTAATAAATGCCTCTCAATTGGTTGTATGCCTTTGTTAAGTTCTAGAATTCTAAAATGATTGCTTTTGATAGTTTTGTCCAATTTTATTGTTTCTCAGGAATTTGATTTGCCATGTTCCTCACTCTATCATTCTGGAAGTATACCATCCTAATTATAGTTTATATTTAGACTTTTATAACTCATAGGTAGAATATCTGTTCTGTATCTTCTGAGCTTTGTTAGATAATTGTATGTGATATCAAACTAATTTTTCTGTTGGTTTAAAACTTCATTCCAGGTGTGAACATTTTTCAATAAACAATTTTAATATTTTCAAAGGATTTAGACATACAAGTTGAAACTAGTAGTTTTAAAAAAAGGTTGAAATTAATGATACAGGAAGATTTTCTGAATTATTTGAGTTTCAATTATCCCTGACCAAATTCTTTTAGAAATACTCTACTAAATATATATTGCTATTGTCATTATAATCATTCACTTTTTAGGTATGACTTGATGCCTAAAAGAAAAAGAGTGATTAAACTTGTTAAAGCTCACCTCACACTGGTTATTCAACTTGGTTGATGTGATATCCAATTGCTGATATTGTTCCTTTAGCTTTGAAAATTCAGCTTCTAATCTTGTTTGTTCCAGTTTCGAATTATTTAGAAGACTTTTCAAATTTTTATGGTCCGTCTGTAAAACTTCAGTCTCTTTTAAAAGTTGACTATAGGTATGATTCAACCTATAATTAGAAATCACAATAGAAATTGAATTAGATTCCCGTAATAGCCTTCAGTATAACTTACAAAATGTGAAATGCTGTAAATAACATTCAGACATACTTAGAATAAAATACTGTTTTGCCAGTTCTACACATCAAAAGTCAGTTTCTAGTCTGAAGAAAAAAGATTTTTAAAAATCCTCTGAGACCAGCCTGGGCAACTTGATGAGACCTCATTTCTACAATAAATAAAAAAATTAGCTGGGCACGGTGGCACATGCCTGTAGTTCCAGTTACTTGGAAGGCTGAGGTGGAGGATCACCTGAGCCCAGCAGGTTGAGGCTGTGGTGGCCGTGAGCGTGCCACTGCATTCAGCCTGGGCGACAGAGTGAGACTCCAACTAAAAAAAAAAAAAGGAAAGTCCTGAGCATCTTTCCCTTGAAAAGAATTGTTCAGCTTGGGAGGCTGAGGTGAGTGGATTGCCTGAGCCCACGGGTTCGAGACCCGCCTGGGCAACTTGGTGAGACCTCATCTCTACAATAAATAAAAAAACTAGCCCGGTGTGGTAGCGCATGCCTGTAGTTCTAGCTACTTGGAAGGCTGAGGCGGAAGGATCGCCGGAGCCCAGCAGGTCGAGGATGCGGTGGCCGGGAGTGGCCACTGCACTCCAGTCTGGGCGACAGAGTGAGACTCCAACTCAAAAAAATAAAAAATAAATAAATAAAAAACAGATGCTAACGAGGACTGGAGAAAAGGGAATGCTGCTATACTGTTGGTGGGAGTGCAAACTAGTTAAACTTCTGTGGAAAACAGTATGGCAATTTCTAAAAGAACTAGCAATTGACCTTCCATACGACCCAGCAATCCCCCTTCTGGGAATATACCTGGAGTATACCTGGAGTTACTCAAATGACTGCAAAAAAGATATCTGAACATGCATGTTTACTGCAGTACTAGTCACAATAGCAAAAACATGGAACCAACCATGCTGCCCATCTAAAGTGGATTGGATTTAATAAATGTGGTACAAATACACAAGGGAATATTATGCAGTCATAAAGAAGGACAAAAATCATGGGCTTCACAGCAACCTGGATGGATTTAGAGTCTGTCATACTCACGGTCTATCACAGAAACAAAGAACTGAGTACCACATGTTCTCACTCATAAGTGGACCCGGAACATCTTGCATAAAAGGAATTGGCAGTACCGGGACACTATCAGCAGGGGCAGCGGGGGAGAGGCACATAAAATCAATAAGTGTGCCTGATCCTAATCCAGACAACGTGAGGTCCAATGGGAGGCCCAAACTTCACCTGTTCGTAAACCACTTATGTACCCAAATCCTGACTTGTGCCCCACATCTTTACATTTTAAAAAAATTTTTAAATTTTAAAACAAGCCATTCATAAACCAGGAACTACCCAAATATGCATTGAAAGACTTCAAACTATTAATGCTTATAAGGGGCAGCAACTTGGAAGGGATGCTATGTTGAACAGTCTTCTTTCAATCTAGAACTATTAACTTGCCAAATTAGTCATCGAGTAAATAAGTCACAGGCTCAAATTTCTCTCTGCCAGGCTTCACAGATACCAACTTGTGTGCTAATAGTATCAAGGAAAATAGTCATTGGAATCCAAAAAATTCATTCGTGGTTCTCCAAGTGTGGTCCTAGACCAGCAGCATCAATATCACCTAGAAAATTGTGAGTTTCCAAATTTTTGAGCCCCACCCAGACCTACTGAACCAGAAAGTCCAGGGATAGAGCCCAACAATCTGTAGGTTAACAAGCCCTCCAGCTGATTCTGATGGTCAAGAAGTTTGAGAACCACTACATTAGACTGAGAGCAAAAGTGGCACAGTGTTCTTGTTTGTAGACAAAACCTTAGGGACCTCAGGGACCTTAACTAGTTTTCAAATGTTTTAATACGACTAAAGTTTCAATACACTGTGACTGAAAATCACAACTAGTGAATGCATGACCAAGACAGTGTAACTCTTCAATTTGTATTTATAGGCTTATTGTTTAAGAAAGTTCCTTTTTATTATCCTTAGACAGAATAGATGAATGTCTTGGTCAAGTCGAATTTCCTGTAGTACTTGAGTAGTTCAAACGCTCTCATAAAATTTGAGCATATTTTTATTTACTAAAGACTCCCATCAAGGTGAAAGCTCTTATGATTAGTCTTGGTAATAGAAATGTAAATTAAACTCAGTTCATTCATTTTAACAAACTCCTTTCTGGTTTTGCCTTTAGTAGTATTTGAGTCTAGCTATTATGTTAATACCATGCTTTATAAAGTTTATGATTTATATGATAGCATGAGATCAAAATAGATATTCAGGAAAAATAAAAGCTGGCATTCTTTATAAGGAATTACTAAAAAAATCTGACAAATGATTGGATTGGCAGTAAACATCAATTTTTTCTTTTTACCCATTTTACCATCAGCTACACAAGTATTAGAAAGAGTGTAAACATCTCCTAAGAACAGGCTGACCAGTTTTTAATTGCATAAATACCATGATTTGTAGACGTTATATAAAAATGAAGATTTATTGCACACATTACACCAGTGTTTACTTCACATATGTGTAGGAGTGAGAAGAAGAGCACCTTGGCAGAAGGACCCAGAAGTCTCTGCTCTAGAATTCTATCACCCTCCATTACACTTCTGGGTTGTTGGAATGCCCAGATAGTTCAGAGGAAGCACTGTACAAATATTTTCTGAATGAGCTGGATTTTCCTGAAAGTTTCTCAACAATTACCAATGTTAAATGCACTGTTCCTATCACAAACCATAGTTTGTGAAGTTAAAAATAAAAGCAGACTAGAAAATTACTCCTTTAAAAAAAAAAAAAAGAATTATTCAGTCTTTAAATATGTTGAAGTAAAGGTACTCAAAATTTCACATATTAATAAGAAAGTATTTAAAGGACAAATGAGAGTATGACCAACCCATAGAGAATTTAAAGATTCTAAAATTTATCATGAATCAAAGATTAGAGCAAGAGAATTAGCCAATCTAGTATGGAATACTATGTCAATATGTTAGCTGATAACTGAGATATAAAGGTTTAAACCAAATTTTGGTTGTTGAGATTTCTGCCACTGTGGCAAATTATTCATATTTATGCATTCTCCAATTTTTTTTCGTTAAAAAAAAAAAATCGCACTATAGTTTTTAATTTTTCTCCCCAAAATTCACCTTCAGAATAAAGTTCACTGAACTCTAATGGTAGGGACTGACAAACCTTTTTCTGTATGGACCAGAGGGTAAATGCTTTAGGTTTCGTGGGCCACATGCAGTCTCTGTGGCACACTGCTTCCCTTACCCCTTTCCAATCCATTAAAACATAAAAACTTTTTTTTAGTTTTGGGGCTGTACAGAACAGACTACAGACTAGGTTTGGTCTGATGAACTGGCTGTATTTTATCAGCATCTATTATATGGCATGAAGTTCAGGAACCCGCAAAACAGACAGGTAGCCAAACAAAATAAACTTTTGCTCTCGGGGGTCCTTGTTCATAACATGTAATAATTTTTTTTTTTTGAGTTGGAGTCTCACTCTGTCGCCCAGACTGGAGTGCAGTGGCTGCTCCCGGTCACCGCAGCCTCAACCTGCTGGGCTCCAGCGATCCTTCCGCCTCAGCCTCCCGAGTAGCTGGAATTACAGGCGTGCGCTACCACACCCGGCTAATTTTTTGATTTATTGTAGAGATGGGGTCTCGCCTGCCCAGGCGGGTCTCAAATCTGCGGGCTCAGGCAATCCACTCACCTCAGCCTCCCAAAGGCGCGGGATTACAGGCTGAGCCACTGAGCCCGGCTATACTATCCTTTAAAGCTGAGGACATTATTACCAAAATGCAATTCAGTGAATGTAATTCTAGAGAAGCCAAGACAACCTATTCCACATAAGAAATTTTTGTGATTTGGCATTATCTAAGCTTAAACTTAAGCCATTTAGAGGAATGGCTGAATTACTATTATCTTCAGAAAAGTCTCCTGAATACCTTTTTTTGGTGAAACAGCACTTTAATGCTTTACTTAAAGCCTTTTCTTTCCTCAGAACACAGACATGAGTCTATAAAAGTTGAGCAAAAACAGAGAGAAAATAGTCTATTCAAGACTGCTCTTCCCATCAAGCCTGGAGAATTTTTTGGGTCAGTCTCGTGCTCAATTTATTCATGATTTTGGCTGAGTTCTTTCTCTGGAGGCCCCTCAGTAATATACACAATTACATTCCTGGAAGACCGAAGTTCCCAACCTGTCCCAGTTATGTTCAAATCCCAATAATGGAAAACAGGTTAGGTAAATGATGGCACCTCCACAGTAAATGCATTACTCAATGTCTGGTATGTAATAAAAATTACTCTTTGTATTATATACCTTGTCACAACTTGGTCTTCTACTGCATACACTGTATATCCTATTACTTTTGATTTAGCTTGGTGTTGAGCTTGTGGAAATTCAAAACCCCCAGTAGAGAATTTCTAGTTATAACAATTACAAAACTAAATTCAAAACAGTTGAGCATGAAAACAAAGATGGCTCTAGATTAGGGATGTATTTTGAAAGGAAAGAAACAGTCAGGCGAGGTGGCTCATGCCTGTAATTCCAGCACTTTGGGAGACGAAGGTGAGCCCAGGGGTTTGATACTAGCCTAGGCAACTTGGTGAGACCTCATCTTTACAATGAATCAAAAATTAGCTGGGTGTGGTGGTGCATGCCTGTAGTTCCAGCTACTTGGAAGGCTGAGGCAGAAGGATCATCTGAGTCTAGCAAGTTGAGGCTGCCATGACCATGAGTGTGCCACTGAACTCCAGCCTAGGCAACAGAGTGAGACCCAGACTCAAAAAGAAAAAAGGAAAGGAATACAGTTTAAGCCCCAAAATGGATTGCATTAAATTCATAATAGGACAATTCATAAATGACCACTCCTTGAATTTTGGTGCTTCCTTTCAACTCATTAGCTGTGGCAATGCAAAGGATTAGGCTATCTAAACATTTTAATGGTTTCTGAAAAACTTTTGAAAAAGTATCCTTATGAAGCAAGCTAACTGCAATTGACAAGTTTTAATTTCCCAAGGCATTCAATTAAAAATTAACTATCCTATGGCAATAAGAGACCATTAATACATAAGACAGTTAAAATATAAGTACAAATCAATCAGCAGGGCTGTTCACTTGTAGCAATTTCAAAAGAAAAGAACTGAGATACTAGATTAGTGAAAGACAGAGAAATAATCAGATTTAATTAATTTTATCTCAATCAAGTATGTAAATGTTATCAAGGTGAAGAAATCTTCTTATACAATGTGACTTAAAAACTTAATTAGCTGACTATGAATGACTGGAAAAGTATTCAGCCCTAAAAAGGAATGAAATTCTGTCCATTTGCAACAAAATGAATGGAGTTGGAGGTCATTATGTTAAGTGAAGTAAGCCAGGCACAGAAAGACAAATATCACTTGTTCTCATTGATGTGTGAGCTAAAGTTGATCTCATGAAGGTAGAGAGAGCTAAAGTTGATCTCATGAAGGTAGAGAGTAGAATGATGGTTACTAGAGGCTTAGAAGGGGAATGGGGAGACTGAATGATGGGTACAACATCAAAGGAATAAATTCTAGTGTTCAATAGCACAGTAGAATAACCACAGTTAACAATAATTTACTTAAATTTCAAAATAGCTAGAAGAGAGGATTTGGAATATTTTTACAACAAAGAAATTACAAACTTTTGTAGATATCCTAAACACCCTAATTCGATCTTTATTGTATAGCTCTATCAAAATATCACATGTACTCTGTAAATATGTACAACTATTAAGTAACATTTAAAAAGGTATTAGTTCAAAAAAAACAAGAGACAAAACTGAGAGTAATTCAATAACTTACTGCAGGATTTTGTTGGGTAATTTACTTATTGCACTACAATCTTTTTTTTATTTTTATTTTTTACTGTGAAACGAACTCTACCAAACAGTCTATTCTATATTTTAAAATTCTGAGTTCAAATTATGGTTGGTACTACAAATGAGCAATATATACTTCGGATGTAAGTAATGTTCCAGAAATAAAATATATAAATATTTACCTATCGTTTTCACCACAAAGTTTCTTGTATTCTGCAGCTACTGTCTCATGGTTTTTATTTTCAAGCAGCATTTTTTCTTGTTCCACTTTGAGCATTTTTTCCAGATCTTCCAATTGTCCTTTCTGTTTCAGTAACTGATTGTAACTGGGAAAAAAGGTCAGATATTTGGCTTATAATATTTCCAAAATAGAAAATATTTTAAAAATAAGAGTCATTTATTAATAAGTATCACATAAAACACATGACAATTTATATATACTTCCTAAATAAATTGCCTACTTAGATGTGTTTAATATATAAAATTCATTATACTTCTCAAAAACTGGTTTTAAATTCACAGCACAACAAAATATAATAAATTACCGGTCTTCAAGGTCTTTATGCTCCACCTCAAGATTTTTGTGGGCAGACTTCAGAGTTCCATGTTTAGAGATAAGAGATTCATACTCTGAAGCCTGCCGTTCATGAAGCAGTTCCAACTTTTCATGATCTTTGATTAAAGAATCATAGAGACATTTTAGATCTTCTCGCTCTTTGATAACAGATTCATTTTCATTTTCTAAGGAAGACTGCTGGATTAGGAGTTGTGCATTCTGGTTCATAAGCGAGGTACTTTGGGAATTAAGGGTGGAATTTTCAACCTATAAGAATGCATATTGTTATTGGACATAAGAAAAATAGTTCATATTCTTTTGTAAAAATAAAGATTACAACGTTAACTTAAGAAAGATCTAAATAAATTATAGCAGATATATTTACATTATACTGGGAAAACTTGTATTTTAGCTTCTGGAGGTATTATAATATAGACACATTCATATATATATATGAACACATATGGTATATATAAGTACATATTGTTTTGGGTTGAATTTATTTTGTTTTATTATTTTTTTGAATTGGGGTCTCACTCTGTCTCCCAGGTTGCAGAACAGTGGTACAATCACATCTCACTGTAGCCTTGATCTCCTGGGTTCAGGTGATCTTTCCACCTCAGACTCCTGAGTAGCTGGGACTACAGGTGTGATACCATGCTCGGCTAATTTTTTAGTAGATATGAGATCTGGCTATATTGCCCACGCTGGTCTGGAACTCCTAAATTCAAGCAATCCTCCTGTCTTGGCCTCCCTAGGTGTTGGGACTACAGGAGTGAGCCACCACACCTTGCCTGAATTTATTTTAAATAAAGGTAATTACTAATTATTTGTATTCCACTTATGAAAAAGTATAGAATTTGAAGTGCTAGTTTATCATTTCTAGGATTGAGGAGTTAACAGAAGTGAAAAATTACTTTTAGAAATTTCTCAAGAGTCCAAATTAAGTTAGTATTTACTTTAACAATGCAAGGGGTTGATACTGATCAGTATCAATACCAAAGAAAAGGGTTACAAAAAGAACTTTTTGATACAGAGAGAGAACTTGCTTCTACTCTTTAAGAGGTTTCAGAGAGTTGCACTTTTCCCCATCTTATTGTTCTATTTGAAAAGACACTTGCAGTCTTAAGTGAAGAATGGATCCTTTAAAGTAAGGACAAGTCTAAAGACAAAACTCTCACGTTGTCTTGCTTTCCAATATATAAACTGATTAAAAAGTTGTAAAAATGAAATAAATAGTACGCTGCAATCAAACTCTATAGGAAGGGTTTCTACCTGATTAGTTACAAATTACTGAAATACTTGAAAGACCATCAAGTAAATACAATTTATTTTTATGTATTTATACTGAACTTATTAATATTTAGAAGTTCTGACATTTTAAAATATGCTGATGTGTGAAAGTTTGCATGACACTAAGTAAAAATATTTCCATTTATCTTCAACTAATTGTTGAAATTATTCACTAAAAAAGAAACAATGTTTCCATGTTTAGCCTCCCTTATTTTAATAGCATAATTCAAGAGGTTAAGGCTGGGCATGGTGGTGCATGCCTGTAATTCCAGCACTTTGGGAGGCCAAGGTGGGAGGATTGCTTGAAGCCAGGAGTTTGAGACCAGCCTGAGCAACATACTTAGCCAGGTTTCAATTTTTTTTTTTCAATTAGAGTCTCACTCTGTTGCAGTGGCACACTCATGGTCACCTCAGCATCGACCTGCTAGGTTTCAGTGATCCTTCCACCTCAGCAACTACAGGGTGCACGCTATCTGCAACTACAGGGTGCATGCTACCATGCCTGACTAATTTTTTATTTATGGTAGAGATGACGTCTCACCAAGTTGCCTGGACTGATCTTGAACCTGTGGACTCAAGCAATTCACTTGCCTCAGCTTCCCAAAGTGCTGGGATTATAGGCTGAGTCACTGAGCACGGCCATTTCTAATTTTAAAAATATTGTTTTAATTTTTAAAAAGTAAAGCATTTGAGTGGATATCCCCAAAATATTACATTACAACCTGAAGCTTGGCATTCTGTGTTTGAAGTGTAGTATTCTGTTCTTGTAATGATACTGTCTGCCTCTGAAGTGCAAGAATCTGAGCCTGCAAATTACTGTTTTGTGTCTCAAGTTGCTTCAGTTGAGTTTTCAATGCTTGCTTCTCGGCTTGCAGCGTAGCATTCTTAAAAAAATAAAAAATGCACATATATTAAAAATCAAAGCAACATGAAATATATTTATTTAGCACACTGAATTTTATACAATAAGCATTTATTACCATTACAATCCAAAAAATATCCAACAATCTTTTCTTTTTTTTTTTTGAGTTGGAGTCTCACTCTGTCACCCAGACTGGAGTGCAGTGGCCATTCCCGGCCACTGCAGCCTCGACCTGCTGGGCTCTGGCGATCCTTCCGCCTCAGCCTTCCGAGTAGCCGGAATTACAGGTATGCACTACTACGCAGAGCTGATTTTTTGATCTATTGTAGAGATGAGGTCTTGCCAAGTTGCCTGGGCGGGTCTTAAACCCACAGGCTCAGGCAATCCACTCACCTCAGCCTCCCAAAGTGTGGGATTACAAGATGAGCCACCGAGCCCGGCTTATCCAACAATCTTTAAAGTAAAAAAATTTTTTGCCCATCCCAAATTGTAAACAGACATATTCAATCTATGAGAAAGATTGTGCCTGTGTCCTGTCTCCATTATAATGTCCTACATATAAAATATTCCATTCTAAATATATTTATTAACACAATTATTAGAAAGTTGTATAGTTTTAATACTGCTCAAAAGTGCCCACAATACCTAGAATAAGTGGGGCTGTGTCCAGTCAAGGAAGTGTAACCTTTTCTAATTTGCTCAAAGATAAATGTATACATAAGTGAGTGGTGGTCCCAACAGCAAAACTAAGTATATTCCAAACACAAATATTTCAAAGAGAAGCAGGTTTACAGTAACAATCTTAACCACCTGTTTAAAAAATTTAGTCCATAACAGTCCTAACAGATGTTAAATATTTCCTTTAGTTATTTTTTCACAGTACACAATTCTCACTAAAACTCTATTTCAACTAAAGAACTTCTGCAGCACACCCAAACAAAACATACCATTTTCAATTTTTCCTGTACATATAGCCATATTTAAATTTTATACTTATAAACAGGTGAATTACTATGCAAACCAAAAATCACTTTATTTTTAAAATGCTTGCCACAGGTATTATGTTTTTAGGACAAGTTCTAAATAAAATTTCACAAAGAATAAATTAGCATCAAAAAGTATAAACAAAGAATTATCCACAAAATGGAAATAAAACTTTAATATACGAAAAGGCCATAATTAATCTATCAATGCACGATGCATAAAAAGTTATAATGAATCACAGCAGATCACTCTTATTACATACATATATATAAAGCTAATATTCACTTTATGGGTTTTATGTTATATAAAAAACATATATATAACATATGTTGGGGATAACTACTTTCCTGGGGGAAGGAGTTAGGAAAGACCTTTTGCAGGATATATGTGATATGACCGACACACAGACAAACACACAAAGGTATGCATATATATCCTCTATCCTACCAATCTCACCATCAGGAACTTAGCACCCTATGAACATGTTTATACATGGATTTTTATTGCAGCAAAACCTGAAAAATAACATCCAGAAATGTGGGATTTACTTAAATAAACTCTATGTGGAATAATAAGTAGTCATTAAATAAAATAAAATAAAATACATGTATATCTGCTAAAATAGATCACCAAGATAACATAATTGAAAAAATAAAAATAATTTGGTGTAGCATGATCCCACAGGTATAAATTTGTAAACACTTCTCTATACTGGTAAACCATAAATATTTTTCTAGGAAGATAAAGTGTTTATCGTGATTCTTTTTGAATAAGAAAGTAGAAATAGGGCAACCCTCTTGGGTTTCCTCCCACTGTGGGAGTGTTTCTGTCTTCTTAGTAAATCCTGCTTTCTTTAAAAAAAAAAGGAGAAATATATGGTATGAGAATTAATTTTTGATTTTATGGTTTGAAGTTTTTAATTAAGGACATTACTTCTATGTTAAATTAAAAACAATAATGACCACCACAACTATTTTACTTGTTATCATGTAAGTTCCTTAAGCTCATTCATTATTGTTGTTGAGCTTGTTTACTTACTGTTTACTATCAAGTTGTTTGTTCAACTCATTTAGCAAATATTTATAGTGTCTACCAACTACCGGGTACCAGATACTAAAGGCACATTGATAAAACGAAAGACAAACAACCTGCTCTCATAGAACTTTTTTTTTTTCCAACAGACAAACAGCAAGTAAACGAATACAAAAATATAATCTCACTAACGAAAAGTGCCATGAAAAAACTAAATAAGGCAGTGGAGCAATAAGGTATAGATTAGGTTGGAAATAACTACTTTACTGGGAGAAGGAGTCAGAAAAGATCTTTTACAGGATATATGTGATATGACGTCCAAATGCTTAGGGAAGCCAGTCATATGTTACATGTAGGGGACGCAAAGAGAAAAGGTTTTGACAGAAACAGACCAACATGATTTTCAACAATATGAAAAAGGCCAATATGACTAGAATATTTACTTATTATGTGCCATGAAGTGTTTAAATATTTTCCAGATATTAATAGATAATATTATACCTAGATTTTAAAAAGATGGTGGATAAAGGAGTGGTATGGTATAAGGTCAGAGATATAGGCAGGACAATGTCAGGAAGAACACAGATTATATTTAACTGAAATGGAAATCCACAGATTTTAAGTTGTGAAGTGATACAATCTGGATTTTTTAAAAAAAGATTACTCTGGCTACTGCATTGAAAATAGGTTTTTTTGTGGGCTAGGAGTAGAAGGGAGGAGGCCAGTTAGGAGGATACCTTAATAGTTCAGAGGAGAGATGATGGTGTTTTGACTAAAGTAGTAGCAGCAGAGATGGAGAGAAGTAGATAGGTTGGGGTTATTTCCAAGATAAAGCTGATAAAGCTTACTGATGGACTTACATCAGGTTGAGGGAAACAAGCATATTAAATTATTAGTTCTTCACTCTTTTTTATTATATAATGGATCAGTCAAAAAAAGTATAAAATGAGCAAAACTACAAAACCAGATTAGATACATTTTCTAATTTATCTAAGATAAATATATTAAATGATCCTTTGTGGAAAAAAACTACTCCCACTAAAAATTTTAAAATACTTACATTTCTTTCTACTTCAATTAATCTGTCTTTAACTTTCAAAAGCTCTCTGGTTGTTTCTTGACTTTCTCGCTCCCATTTGTTATTATCTTCACCAGCTATTGGAGGAGAGCTCTGTACCATCCTTTCCTCATCTTGCCTTTGTTTGAGAGCTTCATAATTTTTTTTCACCTAAATTTTTATTTAAAATATTTTAATGAGGAGAAGAAAAATCATTAAAGTTGTATTTCTCATAATTTGACTCTGCACTGGTCTGATGAATATGACAATTTACTTAAAAATGTGATAATATAATTATAATCATGATCACAGTTTGTACTTTTTGAAATGCATATCCTTTCCTCTTAGAAATATAAAATAAGTCGGGCTCAGTGGCTCAGCCTGTAATCCCGCACCTTTGGGAGGCTGAGGTGAGTGGATTACCTGAGCCCGCGGGTTCGAGACCCTCCTGGGCAACTTGGCAAGACCTCATCTCTATAATAAATCAAAAATCAGCTGGGCGTGGTAGCGCGCGCCTGTAGTTCCAGCTACTCAGGAGGCTGAGGCGGAAGGATCGCCGGAGCCCAGCAGGTCGAGGCAGTGGCCGGGAGCGGCCACTGCACTCCAGTCTGGGCGACAGAGTGAGACTCCAACTCAAAAAAAAAAAAAGAAAAGAAAAGAAATATAAAATATATTCTGAGCCGGGTTCGGTGGCTCAGCTTGTAATCCCGCACCGTTGGGAGCCTGCGGGTTCGAGACCCGCCTGGGCAGCGAGACCTCATCTCTACAATAAGTCAAAAAATCAGCCGGGCGTGGTAGCGCATGCCTGTAATTCCGGCTACTTGGAAGGCTGAGGTGAAAGGATCGCCGGAGCCCAGCAAGTCGAGGCTGCGGTGGCCGGGAGCGGCCACTGTACTCCAGTCTGGGCGACAGAATGAGACTCCAACTCAAAAAAATAAAATAAAATAAAATAAAATATATTTGCTTATGTGCCATGTTCCTACAATATATTTTGAAATTTCAAATCCTATTGTTTGTGATGAAAATGGCCCTGAAGAATAAATTAAGAGGATATAGATATGGTGCTAAACACTAACAATTCTTTTTAGAGCTATCTATAACCAATTTAGAAATTTCACACAGATCTCTGTGTAAAAACAAATAAAGATTTGACACAAGATAATAATTGCTGTGTTTTTTTTTTTTTTTACTATGAATCTTACTCTGTCTCCCATCTCCCATCTCCCAGATGGCCGTGAGCGTGCAGTGGCACACTCATAGCCATTACAGCCTCGAACTGCTGGGCTCAGAGGATCCTTCCTCCTCAGCCTTCCAAGTAGCTGGAACCACAAGTATGCACCACCATGCCCAGCTGATTTTTTTTTTAATTGTAGAGATTAGGTCTCACCAAATTGCCAGGCAGTTCTTGAACCCCTGGACTCAGGCAATCCTCTCACCTCTGCCTCCCAAAGTGCTGGGATTACAGGTGTGAGCCTCCACGTCCAGCTAATAATTAGCTGTAAAGATATGTCTTATTCAGGATATTTTAGTTTTGAGTTGGCTCTCTTAAAGTAGGTTTTAATCACATCAGAAAATCCTGGATAAGATATATCCTTGTATTGCTAAACACAAACAACTTATTCATCATACAGGACCAAAATTATCAGTTTTAATTTAATAATGCTCTATAATTTAAAGTAGCTATTAGTATATTACCTTAACTCTTTAGTTTATCTTACGAGATGTTTACAAAAAATTTCAAATTAACTCCAACCTTTATATTAAGGCAAGGACAGAAATGTTTACTAGTTCAATGTCTAATGCAAAACTTAAGGAAGTCTATGACTCTATAATAAACTAATATTGCTACCGCTGAGTTAATAATAAAGTGAGACTAAAGAAAAAAGATGTCAAGATAGAATGTAATGTAAAGTTTGACAAGGGATCTAACAGGTGTTCTAGGACCCTAATTTTCCAGTTTACTTTTTTTAAAAAAACACTTTTAACACCCAAATAACAATAGCTGAGGGACATCATTTCAAGTCTTATACATTACATTAATTCCCACAAGATCTTTTTTCCTAGGCTTAGAAAGGTTATAAACATATGGCATTATTAACTCAAGGCCTCAATGAAACTCAAGGCCTCTCATGCAAGCCCACTGTCTTTTCAAATACATAACGGTTCCTTTATGTATTATTCATCAAAATCTTTAATTTATGTTCACATATGAAATAAATAAACCTAGATATAAATAAACAAGATATACATAATCATAGTAACAAAGTAATTTAGCATTAACTAACAAAAAAAAAAATTTTTTTTTTTGAGACGTCTCACTACACTCAGGCTAGAGTGCAGTGGCCCAATCGTAACTCACTGTAGCCTTGAACTCCTGGGCTCAAGCGAGCCTCCTGTCTCAGCCTCCTAAATAACTGGGACTATAGGTGGGGGCTACCATGCCTGGCTAATTGAAAATAATTTTTTTTTTACTGGTAGAAACAGGGTCTTGTTCTGTTGTCCAGGCTGGTCTTAAACTCCTGGCCTCAAGCAATCTTTTCACCTCAGCCGACTAAGGTACTGAATTACAGGTATGAGCCACTGCACCCAGTGGAGATCTTCAATTTTAACAATATTGAGTCTTCCAATTCATGAATATAGTACACCTCTCTCTTTACAAAGGTATTCATTAGGTGCTTCTAGTATAGAGTTCTTGCATACATTTCCTTAAATTCATTCCTAAGTATTTCATGTTATTTGTATGGTATTGTAAAAGTATTTTCCTTTTAAATTTCATTTTCTACCTTTTCATTGCTTACATATATATAAATACAATAGATTTTTACATGTATTGAACCTTTTCCTACGACATTAATAAGTTCACTTTAGCTGCAGAGATTTTCCTGTGAATGCCTCAGGATTTTCTGTAAATATAATCATATCATAGGTAAATAAAAGATATTTTTACTTCTTCCTTTCAAATCTGTAAGCCTTTTATTTCTTTTTCTTATCCTAGTATATTGTTAGGACTAATTGCACAACATTTAATAGAAAAAGTAACAGCAGGTCATGCGCAGTGACTCACACCTATAATCCCAGCACTTTGGGAGGCCGAGGCAAAAGAATCACCTGAGCCCACAGGTTCGAGACCAGCCTGGGCAACCTGGCGAGACCTCATCTCTACAATAAACCAAAAAGTTAGCTGGGCGTGGTGGCATGTGCCTGTAGTTCCAGCTACTTGGAAGGCTGAGGTGGAAGGATCGCCTAAGCCCAGCAGGTCGAGCCGCGATGGCTATAAGCATGCCACTGCACTCTAGCCTGGGTGACAGAGTGAGACTCCAACTCAATAAAAAAAGAAAAAGTAAGTAACAGCAATATCTTTGCTTTGTTTCTGATCAAAGGGGGTAAGTGATATGTCTTTCACAATTAAAAAAAAATGTTAGCTACAGATTGTTCACAGAAGCTTTTCACTGGCAGATGCTCTTTCTACTTATTCTACCAATTGAGAGATTGGTATGAAACTCTCTAATTGTAATTGTGGATGCCTTTCTCCATGAAGTTCTATAGATTGTTTGCTTCATGTGTATTGAAGTTCTGTTATTAGGTGTACTAATAATTAACCTTGTTTATGTCTTCGTGCTGGAATAAGCCCTTTATAATTGTGAAATGAGCCTCTTTAGCCCTGGTATTATTGCATGCACTAAAATTTGCTTTGTCTAATATTAATGTAGCCAATCTAGCATTCTTTTGATTAGTTAGAATGATGTATCACATTCCATCGAGGCCTTTTTATCTAATTTATTAATCTATGCCTTTTAAGTGGGATGCTTAGACCTTTTACATCTAATTTACATGCTTTGGTTTAAAACTGCCATTTTATTATTTGTTTTCTATTTGTCCAACCTGTACTTTGCTCCCAGTTTCTTCTTTTTTGCTTTCTTTTGGATTTTTTTATGATTCCATTTCATCTCCCTTAGGGAAAACAGTTGCCTCGTTCTTGCTTGCTTACTTCACTGAGTAATGCCAACTATCACAAGAAAAAAGACCTAGAAAAGAACCTCAAATTTGTGAGGAAATCAGGTAATGTCTTATACCATGCATATAATCTTCCTCTAGTTGGCATCTTCATACCCATATTTTTGCCTACCAAAATTTTTCCTGGATTGTCAAGAGGAAAAGAGGGCCAGTGTGAAGTGTCATGATCACATTGAGAGCTTTTCCCAATAAGATAAGTCTGCTTCTTCCTCATTCCACCCCTACAATTTTGATATGTTCCTAACTGCATGAGGGACACTACACACAAGAAACAGGACTGAATAAATTATATCATATCCATAGGACAACACTGTTTAAGAATACTCTGAAATATATGAAAAAACACACTAAAATAAGTAAAATGTTTACATTTTTATCTTCTACTTTACACATTTGTCTAAATATTTACAAAATAATATTCTTTCCAAGAAAATCACTTACTGTTTTAAGTTCTTGGCGCAATTGTTGGTTATAATTAGTGGATTCTTCTAATCGAGCTTCTAAAGCAGCAATTTTTTCTTCCTTTATTTCAAGGGACTTCTTAAGAGTGGATTCTAATTTTGATTCCAAAAGTTTGTATCTACTATCCAAATACAAAAGTAATATAGTTCATCACTGGAGGTCACAAAATTATTTTAAAAGATAATTTACAAACACAAATATTGAGGTCATAAGTGGGTCTTACAAAAGTCTTTTTTTTAAAGCAGCAAATTAAATTATCTTCCCCTGAGTGCCCTATCCCTCTTTTAAAAATATTCCTAGTCATGAAACAACAAAATAATTAAGTGCAGAGAGGTCCAGGTTATGGCCTAGATTTTCAAAAGCAATTATTAGTGGTCAAAAATTGAATCTAGAAGATCCAAGTCCCAAAATATTCCTTTCAATATTATAAGAATTGTAACTATAAAAAGAAGCGGTGAATGGATTCATTACATCATCAAGCACTTGTCTGTGATATCAGTGTGTAAAGTATTTATACAAAGACCCACGAACAGTTAAGACTTAAGACTCACTGAAGACTTTTTTTTTTTTTGAGTTGGAGTCTTGTTTGGTCGCCCAGACTGGAGTGCAGTGGCCGCTCCCGGCCACCGCAGCCTCGCCTGCTGGGCTCCGATGATCCTTCCACCTCAGCCTTCCAAGTAGCTGGAACTACAGGCGCGCGCTACCACGCCCGGCTGATTTTTTGATTTATTGTAGAGATGAGGTCTCGCTGCCCAGGCGGGTCTCGAACCCG
>NW_007253504.1:367474-380512 GCF_000164805.1 Carlito syrichta
CCACCATGCCCAGCCGCACCGAAGACTTTTTATTCAGGGTATAGAGTAGTTACATTAAAAAGGTAGTGATATACTCATGACACAGGACACTGGTGACAGAGCGGCAAAAGATAAATGTGACCTTCAATATTCTAGTTATCTTGTTTGAATGGTTAATACATGAATTATATCATTATTTAATGATTTGTTTTTAACAAAAAGGATGGTACATGAGCACAATTTGAGAGTATATCATATACTAAAAAGTATGATCCATTTTTCACACTTAAGGATCAAGGAGACAAAACCAAATAAAAACCTAAAGTATGTATATTTCATCACATTCTGCTATCTATCTATCTATCTATCTATCTATCTATCTATCTATCTGAGTCAGAGTCTCACTCTGTTGAATTGCGGTGGCACACAGTCACCACAGCCTCAACCTACTGGGTTCAGGTGATCCTTCTGCCTCAGCCTTCCAAGTACCTGGAACCCCAGGTATGCACCACTACACTTCGCTAATTTTTAAAATTTTATTTATTGTAGAGATGCGGTCTCACCAAATTGCCCAGGCTGGACTTGAACTCCAGGGCTTAGGTAATCCTCTTGTTTCCATTTCTCAAAGGGTTGGGATTAGAGGCATGAGCCACTGTGCCCAGCCTGTTTTTTATTGTAATTAACTTGTATGTACATATTGTCTGCTTGATTAGATTTTAATTTCATTGAATACAGAGGCCAAATTTCAGGCATTCTGGTATTGATCTCAGTCAACAAATGTTATTAAAACGTTTACTGAGTCTGATATTATACATGTTGAATTTGTGATGTTTGCGTCCTAACTAGTCTCTGTCTCAAATTCACCCTTTAAAACCCATCTTTTACATAACTAATAATTGCTCAGCATGCTTTTGTACTTTCATACAAATGCTTTTGTTTGTGGGGACTGCCCACCCACACTGTTCCCAACTTGTAAATCTCTGTCATTCTTCAAGGTTCAGCTGAAGCATTATCACTTTTTTGAGGCTTGATGTTCAGAAGATAGTAAGAGGTCAATTAATATGGTTAACTGTATGAATTAAAGTTTGGGAAGAGGAGCCAAATAGTATGAAGAGACCATCTAGAACTGGATTCATAACTTTATAATAGGGTCAATTAGAGCAACCATGTAGTGCTGTGCCAAGAACGTGCAGTACAATGTCTTACACATAGAAGGTAATAAATCTGTTTGAATAAACAGAAGGGATGCATTTTTTTTTTTTTTTTTGAGTTGGAGTCTCACTCTGTCGCCCACACTGGAGTGCAGTGGCCGCTCCCGGCCACCGCAGCCTCGGCCTGCTGGGCTCCGGCGATCCTTCCACCTCAGCCTTCTGAGTAGCCGGAATTACAGGCATGCGCCACCACGCCCAGCTGATTTTTTTGATTTATTGTAGAGATGAGGTCTCGCTACCCAGGCGGGTCTCGAACCCGCGGGCTCAGGCAATTCACTCACCTCAGCCTCCCAAAGGCGCGGGATTATAGGCTGAGCCACCGAGCCCGGCTGGGATGCATTTTTGGTATCTATATTAAAAGACAGTAAGGTTGGGCATGTGTGGCTCACGCCTGTTATCTCAGCACTTTGGGAGGCTGAGACAGGCAGACTGCTTGAGCCCAGGAGTTTGAAATCGGCCTGGGCAACAAAGTGAGACCTTGTCTCTACCAAAAAAAAAAAAAAAGTAAAAAATTAGCCAGACATGGTGATGTATGCCTACTCAGGATGCTGAGGTGGAAGGACTGCCTGAGCCCAGGAGGTAGAGGCCGCTGTGAGCCATGATCATCGTGATCATGCCATCGCACTCCAGCCTGGGTGACAGGGTGAGACCTTGACTCAAAAACACAAAAATCAGTCAACCAAATCCACACTTAACTATCTGATTAGTTCAAATAAAAATATATACTCATGAAATATCTGTAAAATTAATTTAATAATGGTAGCATGACTTGAACTGATTGCTAAAATAAATGCCTCAAATTACTTGTTATTATAGAACTGTAAACTTATTCTATTTACTTTGAACAATCTCAAATACAAAAAAATCCCATATAATCAGCATTCACTTTTCATATATATATATATGAAATACATCAATATTTAACCCTTTGTACTCGGATGTCTCTCTCAGGGGACATAAAGAGATTGCTAGTGATAATACAAACTATGCCAGAAAAAAAAATTTTTTTTAAATGTATGTTTCCTTGAAGTTTTCCATTCAAATTGCATGAAAAAGCAAATAGATGGTTATCAAGCTGGTGTTATGTAGAAAGAGAATGTGTGAAGTGGTTTCACAGTGGTGCTGACCCTTCTTTGTAAAAGAAGGTAGTCATAAAGAGAGTTTGTACAAGAAAGGCAGCTATGGGTATACCTTTTTGTATCATAAGGTATAACCTGAAAAGACAGATGAGCAAGTTATTATAGCCTTAAAAGAAAAAGACTTTTGAAGTGGAAGGCAGATTATTATCACATGTTAGAAAAATAAGATATAAAATTTTGATTTTTTTGTCATAAATAAGTCCCTCAGTGTCCAAAATTCTATTATAAGACAAATATTACAATAAAATAATTGGTTTCAACACGATAGTATTTAATATGAAGTGATTCGTTTTTTATTATTTCATTAAAAAGTGTGGTCCAGTTTGTGGACCAAGTGCAAAGGGTTAATATAGTACATAAATACTAGAATAATAATAATGAGATCATAAAATATAAATTATATAATAAAAATTCGACTGGATTAAAATCTAGTCTACATAAAATATTCTTAACAATACAACTTCTATTCTAGCTGGAACACTGTGGCTGACTAGATGCTAAATAACACTACTTGAAGCCGGGCTCAGTGGCTCAGCCTGTAATCCCGCGCCTTGGGTGGCTGAGGTGAGTGGATTTTCTGAGCCCACAGGTTCGAGACCCGCCTGGGCAACTTGGTGAGACCTCATCTCTACAATAAATCAAAAAATTAGCCGGGTGTGGTAGCACACGCCTGTAATTCCAGATACTTGGAAGGCTGAGGCTGAAGGATTGCTGGAGCCCCAGCAGGTCGAGGCTGCGGTGGCCAGGAGCGGCCACTGCACTCCAGTCTGGGCGACAGAGTGAGACTCCAACTCAAAAAAGTATAAAATAAATAAGACTACTTGAAAATCAGATTCGGCCGGGCGTGGTGGCTGAAGTCTGTAATCCTAGCACTTTGGGAGGCCAAGGCAAGAGGATTGCCTGAGCCCAGGGGTTCAAGACCAGCCTGGGCAACTTGGCAAGACTTTGTATCTACAATAAATCAAAAAATTAGCCAGGCTTGGTGGCATGCACCTATAGTTCCAGTTACTTGGAAGGCTGAGGTGGAAGGATCACCTGAGCCCAGCAGGTCGAGGTCACTGCACTCCAGCCTGATGACAGAGTGAGACTCGAACTCAAAAAAAAAAAAAAAAAAAAATCAGATTAATTCTGTTTGACAGACTATAATTACCATGAAAGAATAGAAAGTTTCTTTAACCTTATGTTGATCATTTTTAAAATTTAGGGTATATGAGTGAATTTTTATTTGGCTTGTCAAGCTTTTAGTTTTCCCATTTTTATACCTTACTTGCTTCTCAGTATATTTTCCTTTGTTTCATACTTTTCCTCCATTTCTCTTCAAGTCCACATTTTGGCAAATAAATAAATCAAAGAACTGAGACATTTAAAGCACGTGACTCAAATTAAAAATAACTTGTTTAATTGACTGTACTTGATGAGAGGAATAATGTTTTATTTTATTTTCACAGGCAATTACAGCCTCTAATCTTCAGCTACCAGTGTAGCATCCTGTTTTCCTCTTTTAAAATTTATATAATAACATTTTAGATTTTGTTTTCTTATATCTGTAATTATCTTTGTTTCTTTTTTTCCTTACAAAATTTTTTCTAAGGAAGAAAGGAACCAGAAGTGGTAAAAAACGTAAGTGTTTTTTTTTAGCTAGTACAGGAAAGAGTTAACGTTTGAGTAAAAAAATAGTAATTTCAACTGTTTGCCAAATAGACTTAATACTCACCTGTCATCAGTACTTTGCTCATCATGTAAGAGTCGCTCTTTATTTAACCCTATCTTCTCAAGTTCATGAGTTAATTTTTCAAGATCATTGTTCATCTGTTGAGTCTTCAATTTTTCACTCACCAAATCCTTATTTTAAAAGGAATGTACAACTCACGTAAGTAATAAGGGCATAAATATCTAAGAGAATCAGCTAAGATTTTAATGATCACCAACCAGAAACACATAGAGTTGAATCAGAAAAGACAGAAATGTCATTGAACCTTTCCTTCATTGTTAAAAAGTTAAACAACAGTTATAACCTAGTTGAAATAATTTTGTTTCCTTATTTTCTTTCGCTATAACTTTGCTTTAACTCTAATGTTAAAAAAACCTTAAAAGGGAGAAACTCTTTACTTGTGAATATATATCTTAGGTTTGAAACCTGTGGTGTAAAAACATTTGTCCATTTACTCTTTAATAATGAGCTAGAACTTTAGTGTACATTTCTTCCTATGAATATATGTTGGACACAACACTCATTCCCTACCACAAGCCCCTCTTTTCCCAGTGAAAGAGAACTAAGATACTGATCTGAAGAACTAAGGGATGCTCTTAGAAGCTCAGACACCAAGAACTTGTTGTGACTGTAGCACAGAAGAAAAAAATAAAAAGGTCCCTCCTCAACACCTTTTTAGCAGAAATGCAGACTGCCCAATGTGACTTTTTGTCAAAATGTTAAGATACTTTTAAACTAAACCTAAGGGGTTATCACATACCATACCGTATAAGGATGGCAACCAACTAGCACCAACAATGTTTCACAGGACATACCAACAATCTACTCCCCAAAATTTCAGAATTCTTTTCAATACATAGATCCAAGCAACTCCCAGTTGTTCAGTTGAACCTTTAACTTAAACCTGATTTGCATTCTCTGGCTTAGATGTAAAAATTCATGGAGCATTGGAGTCTGAAAGATCTAAGTTTGAATCCAGTAATTCAATTCTGCTATTCATTTAGCTGTGTGATCCTGAGTAAATTACTTAATGTCTCTGAACCTTGTTTTTCTAACAACAAAAAAAGGACATAATATCTATATAGAATTAGTTGTAAAAATTATATAAATATGTAAGTACCATTCATATGAATTCCTTAGCCAATAAATAGTAGCTATCATGCTTCTTTGTTATACTTAGCATTCATTAAGAATCTTGAGCAAATCGTTAATATTTTGTAATAAAAGTTTAAAATTATAATGTAGTAAGTCAGATACAACAAAAAACTCTTATTACTACAAATTGTTTAAAAAATATTATTTATATTTATAGTTTAACAAAAGTAGAAAACTTGGAAACTGTTTCTAGTTCTAATTCCAAAATTTTACTGAACCATAAAAAAAGATGAAAACTATTGATGGGTTCCAATAAAACTTAAAGACCCCCTGAGTTAAAAATATATTGTAAAGATCTGCCTTACATTTAGGTAAATATATTTACCTCACGTAATGTAACCAAAGTTTTTATATCAATAGTTGCTCTTTTCACAAGCTCCTTATTTTCTTTCTCTAATTCTTTCAAACGAATACAAGATTCTTTATATATACCAATTTCTTTAAATAGGGTTTTATTTTCTTTTTCCAAATTTCCAATCTTCACATTGTTTTCTTCTAATGTGGTATCTTTAATTTCTGCTTGTTGTCGGAGTCTCTTATTTTCCTTTTCCAATTGTTTCTTATCCTTTTCCAGTTGAGAAGTCTCTTGCTCTAATGATTTATTTTCTTTTTCTAGCTGTTCTAGTCTTTTGCTAGATATTTTTAGTTCTTCTAGGTTTTTTTGCAATGTTTGATTTTCCATTTCTAAGTCTTGAAGTTCACTCTCTAGTTGCTGGATTTTTTTATTGCTGTTCTCTAAAGCTTTCTGTAGCCTTTGATTTTCTATATCTAAACCCTGGTAGCTAACTTCTAAGCGTTCTGTTTTCTTGAAAGATGCTTTCATGAGCTCCAATCCTTTTTTAAGTTGTTCTTTTTCACTTTCCAGTTCTTTGTTTTCTAGTTGTAACTGAGCCATTTTCATGCTTGCACACTTCAAAGATTCCACATTCCTTCGCAGTTCTAAGTTTTCCTCATCAAGTTGGGAATTTTCTTTTTCTAGAGATTCTAACTGAAATGTAAGATTTTTAAAGCTATCCAATGTTTTTTTTAATTTTCTATTTTCTCTTTCTAGCTCTGTATTTTCTTGTTCTAAGGCCTCAATTTTTTCACATGTAATTTTTAAATTAGTTATCTTTTTCTGTAACAATTCGTTTTCTTTTTCAAGATGATGCAACTCATTTTCAAGTTCTTCTGCTCGTTCTCCTTTTTCTTTATAATGTTCCAATTCTTTTCTAATTTGTCTTTTTTCAAATTCAATCTTACTTAGCTTGCTACTTGTTTCTTTGATAGATTCATGGAGAATTTTATTTTCTTTTTCAATGTCTTTTACTCTTGCTTCTGCACTTATCTGGGAGCGTTGCCTTAAGGAAGACACTGTTTGATTCAGGTGCTCATTTTCCTGTTCCAATATTTTAATCTATTTCAAAAAAAGAAAGAATATTCAAAACTATAATTAAGCAAAAACGAAGTATTTCAAAGTACATAGTTTTTCCCTTCCAAAAATGGCATAAGAAGGTACTAGAATGTTTGTTTAATTTTAATTTTAATTTTTTAAAGCAGGATTTATTGAGAGGACAGAAAGCTCCCACAGTGGAAAGGGACCCAAAGAGGTTGCCCTGTTTCATTTTTAATTCTGACAAACATATACATGTAAACCTGGTCATTAAAGGTCATATCTTTAGGAGTTGACAGTCTAAAGGAACAGTTGAGAAATATATTTTTTATTAATCAAAATGATCTTCTGACTATTTAGGTACATGCAGCAAATTTAAATATGGATATAGTTGAAACACCCACATACCCGCTTAAGGAGAGAAGGTTTTCCTTTCACGAAATAATTTTTGAAATGCCTATATATAATGGGTATTCAGTAATATGTACTGTAGTATGTGTGTATAGATATATGGGTTTATATGTGTCTGTATTATTTACCAAAAATAATTCTGATTAGGAAACATCAAAATAACAAAATCACCTGGCATATTTGATAACTAATTCATCCAATTCAATGCATAGTCTAATACAATGGCTCTCAAAATTTGTGTGTTAAATAATCCTGAGGAGCTTGGAAAAGTGCAGATTCAGGTTTAGTTCTAGAATTTTTATTCTGTAGCTCTAGAGAAATCTATACTTTTACAGTCTAAGGACTGTATCTAGACAAAATAAAACAAATAATTGTACTTCTAAAAAATAAATAAAAATTTCAAAACGGCAAGCCACTTAATCTAGCCAGTTCTGTTTCCTCAAACATAAAATGAAAAGAACAATAAACACCTAAAAACAAACTTGTGAATATCCAAGGCAGTTGGTATCACTACACTTCTTCCTTTTTTAGTAGGTCAAAGTACTCTTGCATTCTCTCCAGCTCCTCTCAGGGACTTTAGAATCTGTAGCCCTATTCCACAGACACTTGAAAGCACAAGTACTGCATACTAGATGATTATTAAGCACCTTAGCAGTTTAAAAAATTTTAAGCTTTCTCTTCAACTTTGCTAAGATACATGAATGAAATAAAATTATAGCTATTTTAAACTTTAAAAATAGAAAATATTTCATTTTAATGTTATGAATATTTTGTTTACATATACTTTAAAATAACTTTTGTTAATAAAATTTAAAATATATAGTTTAGTAAAAAAATTTATAAACCTGTCTCTCTGAATTTTCTCTAAGTGTTTCAATAGTTTTTTCAAGTTGAGCTTTCTCCTTCATTAGATCCTTGCTTAAATTCTGAGAATTCTGAAGACTTTGCTTTTCTTGAATAATCTCATTTTCAAGAACTTCAACCTAGAGAAAAATAAATCATAAAAACAACATATTAACTATTTTACAGTGAAAACATGTCAAAACAAGACATAATCACTGAATAAAATACAGTTTTTAGTTTGCTTTTTTTAGAGTTGGGATCTCACTATGTCATCCAGGTTGGAGTGCAGTGGTGTAATCAGAGCTCACTGCAGCCTTGACCTCCTGGCTCAAGCAACCCTGCCACCTCAGCCTCTTGAGTAGCTGGGACTACAAGTGCACACTACCACGCCTTGCTAATTTAAAAATTTTTTTGTAGAGAGAAGGTCTCATTATGTTGCTTAGGCTTGTTTTGAACTCCTGTCCTCAATGAATCCTCCCACCCTGGTTTCTCAAAACATTGGAACAATAGGCATGAGCCACCATGCTCCACCTGAAGTACAGTTTTAATACCCATATGGTAAAACTTAATAATTTAGCATACAAATTCAAGTAGCATTTCATGCTCATTTTAATAGCTGTATAAAATATGCAGACATGACTATATTTCTTATTCTGTGTACCTCATAGGGTAAATTTCAGTTCCTAAAAACAAAGACAAATCTAACTGAATAAAGGATAATGATGTGCTATATAAAAACTGTACAGACTGTATTGAAAGAAGCTTGGAAAAGTGAAGATTCAGGCTGAGCTCTAGAGTTTACTTATGGCTTCAGTAAATTTGTAAAATAAAATTTTACTTATAGTTAAAGAATTTTAATGAGCAAGAAGGAGCAAGATAATATTAACAAGCATGAGAGAAAAAATGAGAAGTGGTGGTACAAGTTTAATGAGGAAGCAAGAAGTGACTTGGTTTACAATAATAAGGAAAGAGGGAGAGAAAGGAAGAATAATGTTAGAGAAAGGGGGTAAACAAAACTGCAGCAAATATTTGTATTCTGGATTTAAATTTATTTTCAATTACACATTCTAGATTATAATAATATTGGTAGTTAAGTATGGAATAGACAATTCAATTAATTTCCCCATTATTATATAATCTATTCAAACCAGGAAATAAAAAAGATAAGAAGACTTTATAAACTATTCCACTTCAAGTTAAAATGTTCCTTAAATTCTTACATGGATAGTGAAGAACTTTAGAGCAATCAAAATTTTTCTATTTTAACATCAATGGACGATTACCACTCATAAGAAACAACTTTCCAATAATATCTCAAAAGCATCAAGTCCCAAATTTTATACAATAGCTCAATTCAACATTAATTTATGTTTACAAAGCTTTTAGCCACTAATAGCTTATTAATCTGGTTATCTCATTATAAATAGAAATACATGAATAAATTATTAATTAAACTTATTTCTTGTTTCATATCAATAGGATTCAAGTGAAACATTCGGTTCACAAAAACATCTTTTATACAATGAATTAATTAAAAATGTCTTGAGCTGGGCACAGTGGCTCATGCCTATAATCCCGCACTTTGGGAGGCTGAGGTGAGAGGACTGCCTGAATTCACGGGTTTGAGCCCAGCCTGGGCAACGTGGTGAAACCTCACCTTTACAATAAATTTAAAAAAAAATTAGCCAGGCGTGGTAGCATATGCCTGTGGTTACAGCCATTTGGAAGGCTGAGGGGGAAGGAACACATGAGCCCAGCAGGACAAGGCTGTGGTGGCCATGAGAATGCCACTGCACGCCAGCCTGGGCGACAGAGTGAGACTCTGACTCAAAAAAGGATTTCTTGAATCACTAAGAATTTACAAATTAAACCTCAAAGCTAATTTCAAAATGAAACTGTACCCCATAGGCCTAATTATAATGACAATCAAAATAAAACTGTTCTAAATTCTAAATGGCCATTCCTACTTTAACACTAAATTGATTGTCAAATGCTTATTAAGATTATTTGGTTAATGGATTAAAACAATGCAAAAATGTTTTATGACAGTAAAAAACTTGCAGGAAATCTGAAGCTTCAGATAATTTAAGGCAGTGGTTCTTAAAGGGTTTTTAGGACAGCAGGATGAACATCACGCAGTAACTTCTTAGAAATAAGAACTCTTTATCCTGAGAGCACAAACTTCAGAGGGACCTGAGGAATGCTGAGTTCCAGGTGCCCCATCCCTACTCTGATCCCACCGCAGGACAAAGGGTGCAGCAAGAAAAGGACAAGGAAGAACTCCAAAGAGATCAGTGGTGAGTCCGGGGGTGACACAAACCCCCACCTCCCCCAGAAATCCTCTGAACGTCAGTCACAATAGGAGAACTCCATTCCAAGACAGGCCTGGCTGGGGCACCTTCTGTGAGAGTACATACCTGGGGAAGAGACAATACTGTACCTCCCCACCAGAAATCTCCCTGACCATAAGAGAGTGGGAGGGGAGGACTGCAGCCCTACCCACCTCCACTGCCCCTCCTCCTTTCCTGCTTCATTCCCAGAGGAGTGAAAGAGGTGACTGCAGGAGACCTGATCAGAGGCACAATTACAGAGCCTGCCACAAGAGTGCAGATTTTTTTGTTTTTAATTTTCAATTATTTTTTAATTAAAAAAACTTTTTTTGACTGTTAGTTCATCAATTTTTAAAATATCTTCCCTTTGTGCATGAATGTGTATGTGAGGGTTTGATCTGCATCCCCTCCAAAAACATTTTTTTCTTTTCTTTTTCTATTCCTTTCTTCTTTTGTTTGTCATTTTCTGTTAATATGTGTATGTGAACCATCAAGCGTTCATCTTTAGATTTTGCTGTTGGTTTCTGCTCTTTTGTTCTTCTGGAGTTTTTTTCATATTTATTTTTTATAGTTTAAGGGGTGTGTCAATATATGTCTGAGGGTTGCTGAATCCCTTTTTTCTTTCCCCTCCTTTGGTCTTTCTTCTCTATTCACTTTGTGCTAGGCGTGTGTGTGTGTGTGTGTGTGTGTGTGTGTGTGTGTGTGTGTGTGTGTGTTTAGTTCTCTTGGTTTTTGTGTTTTTTTTTGTGGTTTGTTTTCTTTCGTTTTGTTGCTAATCCAGTTTGTTTTGGAGTGTGTGCTGTTTTCTGCTCTGCATCATCATATAGAGTGGTGGTGGGGAGTGGGTCTCAGGGAACACATACCACAATAAGTGATACCTAGTGCCCCATCCCCCACTTAATTCGAATTTCTTTCTTTCTTTTTATTTTTTTTTTTGAGTTGGAGTCTCACTCTGTCACCCAGACTGGAGTGCAGTGGTCGCTCCCGGCCACTGTAGCCTTGACTTGCTGGGATCCGGCAATCCTTCCGCCTCAGCCTTCCAAGTAGCCAGAACTACAGGTGCATGCTACCACGCCCGGCTAATTTTTTTGATTTATTGTAGAAATGAGGTCTCACCAAATTGCCCAGGCAGGTCTCGAACCCGAGGGCTCAGGCAATTCACTCACCTCAACCTCCCAAAGCATGGGATTACAGGCTGAGCCACTGAGCCCAGCCTCAAATTTCAAAAACTACAAGAGACAGCAAAGTTTCCCATCCACTGTCCTATTTCAAAATAGAACAAATCCAGAGCCCAGATCAGGGAAGAATAGAGGACTGAGCAAACATCAGAAGAGAAAGCCTCTCCCTCTAATGCTGAATAACAGAATTAAAGAGAAAAACAAGAGATCTGTCACAAATGAGGAAAAGTCAAAGGAAGACCTCAGGCAATTTCAAGTCTACCAAAGACAAAACTCAAAAATCAGACCTTGGTGCCCAAACAATGGAAGTCACCAACAACTGTCCCCAGAGTACTACAGGGATTAGGGATGGATGGAAAGAGTGAATAAGACTCAAGAAAGACAAGATGTAACACTGAAAGAACTTGTAACATGGATTTTGGCAATAAAAAATTTCATCCAGGAAATAAATAACAAGATGACAAGCATGGAAAGCAGAATTAATCTAGCTGAAGAAAGAATTTCAGAACTTGAAGACCAGAACATGGAATTAACCCGATTTGTAAACAAACATAGAAAGAAGACTCAGAAAGAAAGAACAAAGCCTATAAGAGATGTGCAAGAGGCCGAACCTATGCCTGACTGGTCTCCCAGAAGAAGAAAGGGAAAATGAGAACAATTTGGAGCAAATATTCCAGGAGGTAATCCAAGAAAACTTTCCCCATCTCATCAGAGATGTGACCAGCCAAGCACAAAAGACACAGAGAACCCCCACAAGACATCAAATGAGAAGACCAACTCCTAGACACATAGTAATTTGCCCACACAAAGTAGGCACAAAAGAAAAAATCCTAAAGGCAGCAAGAGAGAAAGTCAGACTACCTACTGGGGAAAACCAATCAGAATAGCAGCAGACCTATCAGCAGAAACACTACAAGCAAGAAGGGACTAGAGCCCTATATTCAAAGTCCTTAAAGATAAACAATTTCAACCCAAAACTTCCTATCCAGGCAAGCTCAGCTTCATCAGTGATGGAGAATTAATATCCTTCCCAGACATCCAATCCCTAAGATATTATGCAGCTTCCAGATCAGCTCTGCAGGAGACATTTAAAAAGGTATTAAGCACAGAAGAAAGAAAAAAAAGAATGACCACACACTTTCCAAGAGAACAGCAGAGAACAGAACCAAAAGAGAATATAGCGCAATAAGAAACTTGAAAACACACACATACATTAACCACAAAGCCAAAAGAAAACAAGCAAACAAAGAAAAAAGCTTTATAAGAACCTCATGACAGGATAAGCAATCACATTTCAATAATCAGCCTGAATGTGAATAGACTAAATGGCCCACTGAAAAGACACAGAATGGCGGACTGGAAAAGAAACCATGACCCAATTATTATTTGCTGTATCCAGGAGACTCACCTCACTTCAAGGGATGCACACAGACTCAAAGTTAAAGGAAGAAAAACGAGTTTCCAGGCAAATGGATCACAAAAGAAGGCAGGAGTTGCATTCTTAATATTAGACAAGCCAGGCTCGGTGGCTCAGCCTGTAATCCCGCGCCTTTGGGAGGCTGAGGTGAGTGGATTGCCTGAGCCCGCGGGTTCGAGACCCGCCTGGACAGCAAGACCTCATCTCTACAATAAATCAAAAAATCAGCCGGGCATGGTAGCGCATGCCTGTAATTCCGGCTACTCGGAAGGCTGAGGTGGAAGGATCGCCG
>NW_007253504.1:380714-391532 GCF_000164805.1 Carlito syrichta
ATAAAGCAACTACTAAATAAACTAAAAAAAGATATTAACTCTAACACTATTATAGCAGGGAACTTGAATACCCCACTGACAGCCCTAGATAGATTATCGAGGCAAAAAATCAACAAAGAGATCGAGAACCTAAACTTGACACTTGACCAAATGGACTTAATAGATACCTACAGATTATTCCACCCAACAACCACAGAATATACATTCTACTCATCACCACATGCAACATTGTCCAAAATCGATTACATCCTTGGCCATAAATCGAGCACAAACAAATTCCATAAGGTTGAAATCTTGGCATGCACACTCTCAGACCATACTGGAATAAAAATAAACATCAAAACCAACATTTCCCCAAAGCCCACAAAGACATGGACACTAAACAGCATGATGCTGAACAACTATTGGGTCAACACTGAAATTAAAGCAGAAATTGAAAGATTCCTGGAAACACATGAAAATGAATAAACATCTTACCAAAACCTCTGGGATGCCATGAAATCAATTCTAAGAGGGGAATTTATAGAGCACACGTCAAGAAAATGGAAAGATCACAAGTGGAGAACCTAACAAATCACCTAAGGGAGCTGGAAAGAAAAGACCACCAAAACCCCAACTTTAGCAGAAGAATCCAAATCACAAAAATAAGAGCCCAAATACAGAACACAGAAGACAAAAATATCATAGAAAACATCAACAAAACAAAAAGCTGGTTCTTTGAAAGAATTAACAAGGATGATGGGCCCCTAACCAGAATGACCAAGTAAAAGAGAGAAAAAGCCCAAATAAACACAATCAGAAATACAAAAGATCAAATCACAACTGACCCCAAAGAAATACAAAAGATTATCAGAGATTACTATGTACACCTATATGGAAGCAAACTTGATAACCTAGATGAAATGGAAGACGTTCTGACATCACACAACCTCCCCAGGTATAAACAAGAAGACATTGAGACACTAAATAAACCAATAACAACCCAGGAAATTGACTCTGTCATATGAAAACTACCAAAAAAAAAAAAAAAAAGCCCTGGACCAGATGGCTTTCCAGCAGAATTCTACAAAACATACAAGGAGGAGCTGATGCTAATCCTACTGAAAGGATTCAGAAAGATGGAATTCTCTCCAAATCATTTTACGAAATAACATCACACTGATACCCAAACTGGGTAAAGATCCAACAAAAAGAGAGAACTACAGGCTAATAACCCTTATGAACACACATGCAAAAATCTTCAATAAGATTCTAGCAAATGAGATCCAAAAACTTCCCCCAAGACCAAGTAGGCTTCAACCTCAGACTGCAGGGCTGGTTCAACATTCGCAAGACCATAGATGTCATTAAATGTATCAATAGATGTAAAAACAAGAACCACATGATTATCTCATTAGATGCAGAAAAAACTTTTGATAAAAATCCAGCATCCTTCTTGATAAAAACCCTCAAACACCTAGGTATAGAAGGAACATACCTCAAAATAGTAAGTGCCATCTACGATAAACCCACAGCTAACATATTGCTAAATGGACAGAAACTAGAAACATTTCCCCTGAAAAGTGGAACAAGACAAGGATGCCCGCTATCACTCCTCTTGTTCAATATTGTGTTGGAAGTCCTAGCTCAGCAATCAGACAAGAGAAGGAAATCAGGCGTATCCAAATAGGAAAAGAGGAAGTCAAGTTATTCCTCTTTGCTGATGGTATGATCCTATACCTTGAAAATCGAAGAGAATCTGTCAAAAACCTGCTTGCACTCATAAAGGACTTTGGCAAAGTCTCAGGGTACAAAATAAACGGGCAAAAGACAGTTGCATTCCTATACACCAACAACAAGCAGGCAGAGACCCAAATAAAAAGCACAATTCCATTTACAATAGCCACAAAAAAAAATGAAATACCTCAGCATCTTCCTAACCAGAGAAGTGAAAGACCTTTACAACAAGAATTACAAAACACTGCTCTAAGAAATCCAAAAAGACACAAACAAATGGAAAAATATTCCATGCTCATGGATAGGAAGAACTAACATTGTGAAGCTGTCCATCCTACCAAAGGCAATCTACAGATTCAACGCAATACCCATTAAGTTACCAACATCATTCTTCTCAGACCTGGAAATGACAGTACAGAAATTTATATGGAAACATAAACAACCACAAATAGACAAAACAATCCTTAGCAAAAGAAACAAAGCAGGAGGTATCACACTTCCAGACTTCAAACTTTACTATAAGGCTACAGTCATCAAAACAGCCTGGTATTGGTACAAGAACAGGTACATAGACCAATGGAACAGGATAGAGATTCCAGAAGCAAAACCTCAACTCCTCAATCAACTCATCTTTGACAAAGCCTCCAACTACAACCACTGGGGAGAGGAGAACCTATTCAGTAAATGGTGCTGGGAAAACTGGTTGACGACATGCAGAAGATTGAAACAGGATCCCTACCTATCACCATACACAATAATTAACTCTAAATGGATCAAAGACCAAAATGTAAAACCTATAAGAATCTTAGGAAGTGCAGGAGACACTCTTATGGAAACTGGAACTGGCAACCAATTTCTATTCAGAACCCTAAAGGCCAATCTCTTAAGAAGCAAGATAGACAAGTGGGACCTCATCAAACTAACGAGCTTCTGCACAGCAAAAGAAACCATCAAGAGAGCAGGGTGACAGCCCACAGAATGGGAAAAAATATGTGCCAACTGTATATCTGACAGAGGCCTAATATCTAGGATCTACAAAGAACTCAAACACGCTGAAAAGAAAAAAAACAAACACTCTCTTTAAAAATTGGGCAAAAGACATGAACAGACACTTCTCAAAAGAAGATATACAGGTAGCCAACAGACACATGAAAAAGTGCACAAGTCTCAATCATCATCAGAGAAATGTAAATCAAAACCACACTGAGATACCACCTAACCCCAGTAAGAAAGTCCATCATTAATAAAACAAACAACAATAGATGCTGGCGAGGATGTGGAGAGAAAGGAACACTTCTACACTGCTGGTGGGAATGCAAACAAATGCAACCCCTTTGGAAGACAGTGTGGCGACTCCTGAAAGAACTAGAAATTGACCTACCATATGACCCAGCAATTCCTCTATTGGGAATATACCCGGAGGAATTCAAATCATTCTACAAAAAAGATACTTGCACACGTATGTTTGTTGCAGCTCTATTCACAATAGCAAAAACATGGGACCAACCATGTTGCCCATGGAAGCTGTACTGGATTAAAAAAAAATGTTGTACATATATACAATGGAATATTATGCAGTCATAAAGAAGGACAAATATATAGACTTTGCAGCAACTTGGATGGATTTGGAGTCGATCATATCAGTGATCTATAACAGAAACAAAGAGCAGCGTACCACATGTTCTCACTCATAAATGGACCTTCAACAATTATACTACCATAAGAAAGCGATTGGCAGTAATGGGAAACTGTCAGGGGAGAGGGAGTGGGATTGGCAGTTGAGGGAAACTGCTAGGGGAGGGAGGGCATACCTCATCAACAAGGGTACCTGTATAATCAATGTTTGTATCCCTAACCTGAATTGTACCCCATGTCTTTATAATAAAAAAATTAAAAATAGAAATCATGTATATTTTAAAGATAGGATTCTATTTATGTAAAATGGTGTATGTATATGCAGAAAGATATGTAAAAATAAAATACCTGGTCTAATTGTTGTATAAATGTAATATTTCTGTTCACCTAAAACCTAACTACAATTCAGGTCTCATAATGCCAAAATTATGGTCTGTAAATACTACTTCCCACTAAAATAAATAGATTTTTAGAGAAATATCTGTATCCAGATCTAAAAGAGGAAATGTTCTAGGTGAGCCTAGGATGTTCTGTCATGGCAGAAGCAAGGAAGCACTCAAGGAGTGCTAAGGTTATGTCATAAGGATTCAGGAAGGAAGCAGCTTTTAGAGTTGGGACAAGTAAGAAAAATAAATGTAGTGGATTGAAATGCTACAGATATTTTTAAATTGATGGGGGCTGGGCACGGTGGCTCTCTTCTGTAATCCCAGGACTTTGGGAGGTCAAGGTGGGAGGATTGCTTGAGTCCAGGAGTTTGAGACCACCCTGGGCAAAGTAGCCAGACCTCCTCTCTACACATAAGAAAAACAATTAGCTAGGCATGGTGGCACATGCCTGTAGTCTCAGCTACACAGAAAGTTGAGGAAGAAGGACTGCATGACTCAGGAGTTCAAAGCTGCAGTAAGCTGTGATTGAACACATTCTAGCCTGGACAACAGAATAAGAAAGTGGGAGGAAGGAAGGAGAAAAACATGTTAAGTGGCACAAAAATGATGTAATCAGCAAAATCTGGATTGTGGGCAAACTCTATCAGTCAAACAACTTGGTTTCTTCAACAACAAAAAATAGGGAAAAAGAGGGAACCTACAGACTAAAATATAAAAGATTTAAGGGACACAGTTATTGACTAAATGTATTGCTCTTATTTGAATTTGGATTGAAACTAAATAAAAAACAAAGATCATAATAGAATGGAGAAATTTAAACAGATAAAACGTTGATGTAAAAATAATTAATTTTTTAGGTATGATAATGTCACTGTTCTTATTTTTTTAATTCCTTAATTAGAAACAAACACTCTAATTATTGGTGAAATCACACAATGTCTAGGATTTGCTTCAAAATCATCTAGAGGTTATAGGGAGTATAGGCAGGGAGATAAATAAAATAAGATCAGCTATAAGTTATTAATTGCTGAAGCTGAATAATGAGTATAGGGTTCATTCCCACCGTATTTATGCATATTTGAAATTTTCCATAACACATTAAAATACTATTGAGGGTACAGTTTAAAAACAAAAATAAATGTGCTATTTACCTATACTTCTACTGCATTTTTAAACATCACAATAAACATAACATTTTTTTTACCTTTTTAATTAGTCTTTGATTTTCTTTTTCAATTTTCAGGATTTTGGAAGTGTTGCCTTCTACAGAATCCATGGTACTCCGAAGCTCTTCTACAGTTTTCGTCAAACTTTGGTTTTCCATTTCCAACTTCAATAATCTACTTGATGTTAACTCATTCACCTCATGGCCCAAGGATTTCTGTGGTGCTATAATATTGAAAAATTTGCCACTGATAAAACTATGTTTACTCTTTACTGTTTAAAATATTGAGTATAAATGTATTACATCACCTAGTCCTTAAGCTTATTAAAAAATTCAATTAAGTAATATAAGATAGACACAATAAGAACAGACTAATAAAAGAGCGGTAAGTCTTTAACGCATTCATTGCATTTCAATGGACCAAAAAGCACAACATTTAGATTGAAGAAACTAGAGTTCCAGTTCTAGTTCCATAAGAAATTAACTACAATTTCAAAGCCACTTTAACCTCAGTGAATCTTAGGTTACTTTTGTCATTATAGCTACTGCCTTGTGTATCTCACAGGGTAGTTGTGTGACTCAAGAAATATAAAATTGTATCTATGTCATACTTTGAAAAATTAAAGGCAATTCAAGAGAAAAAAATTCTAATGCAATTCTGAGAAAATCAAGACAGTATATACTGATCATGTTGAAAAAAATCTTCTAAATGAAAAACTCAAGCTAAACTTCATGGAAAAAAAGTATAAAGAATAACAACATCCTTTCCATTTGCCAAGGGAAATCATCTTTATAAGTGGATTTCAGCATTACACTTATTTTATAGGGAAATTTGGTGTGTAGTTTTTAAAAAGCTCTTAAGTAAGCCAAAAATAGCTATTATTATTGACTCTATAACTGTAGACATTAAATATTTTGCTAATATAAAAATATTAGGATTTATAAATAAAATGAGACCTATAATTTATTTTGAAATTCTAGATTTCAAAAATGGAAATGGGTGAAGGTATTGAAGAGCATAGCCAGGTCTGTCTACTTTTGTATACATCTGAAATTCCTTTTCATAAATGCACACACATACAACATAATCCATCCCTACACACACATTCTCTTCAAAAATTAGATTAAGTAAGTAACTCCCACATTTTAAGCAAAGAAAATCTCAGTTTTTATTTCCAGTTTTTGTGCTAGTCATTGTGTTGTTAATCTTTTCTAAAAGTTGGTATACTAAATAGTTACTGACCTTTAAAATGACAGTATCATGCTGTTTTGATTATTTTAGCTTTGTAGTAGATTCTGGAATCAGGAAATGCTGTGCCTCCAGTTTTGTTCTTTTTGTTCACATGTTTTAGCTATTTGGGGTCTTTGGTTACATATGAATTTTAGGACTGTTTTTTTCTATTTCTGCGAAAAATGTCATTGGAATTTTGATAGAGATTATATTGAATCTGTAGATCATTATAGGCAATATTTTAACAACATTAATTCTTCCAATCCATGAACATGGATTATCTTCTCATTTCTTTCTTTCTTCCTTTCTTTCTTTTTTTTGGCGTTGGAGTCTCAACTCTGTCACCCAGACTGGAGTGCAGTGGCTGCTCCCGGCCACCGCAGTCTCGAACTGCTGAGCTCCGGCAATCCTTCCGCCTCAGCCTTCCAAGTAGCTGGAACTACAGGAGCGTGCTACCACGCCCGGCTAATTTTTTTTTTATTTATTGTAGAGATGAGGTCTTGCCAAGTTGCCCAGGCGGGTCTTGAACCTGCGGGCTCAGGCAATTCTTTCACCTCGGCCTCCCAAGGCCTGAGATTAAAGGCTGAGCCACCGAGCCTGGCCCTTCTCATTTATTTCTACCTTCACTTTCTTTCAACAAAATTATATAGTTCTCAGTGGAGACATCTTTCAACTCCTTGATTAAATATATTCCCAAGTATTTTTTTGTAGCTATTTGAAAGGAAGGACCCCAAGAAACTTAGAATAAACTTAGTTCATATTTTGCCTTAACATAACCATTTTTGCTTAGACTAACATGCTTTGAATCTAGCACAGGTTAAACACAGATAGATAAATTTCCAATAGGCAGGTTTTAGGAAGCATTCAGACATTTTACAGTAGGTCAAGCTGGCAGCCTACCCCACCTCCTTGGCAAATCTCTGTCAGATGCAAGACAAGAACAGCCCAACCTTTCAATTCATGGTTTAGCATAATAATTTCTAAGAAATTTCCAGGTTCCTTGTTGAAGGCGGAAGGTCAAAGATCACTCCTTAGCTGACCAAAGCCATAGAAATAATAAGCTGGGCTCGGTGCCTCAGCCTGTAATCCCGTGCCTTTGGGAGGCTGAGATGAGTGGATTACCTGAGTCTGCGGGTTCGAGACCTGCCTGGGCAGGCGAGACCTCATCTCTACAATAAATCAAAAAATTAGCCAGGTGTGGTAGCACGTGCCTGTAATTCCGGATACTTGGAAGGCTGAGGCGGAAGGATCGCTGGAGCCCAGCAGGTAGAGGCTGCGGTGGCCAGGAGCGGCCACTGCACTCCAGTCTGGGCGACAGAGTGAGACTCCAACTCAAAAAAAAAAGAAAAGAAAAGAAATAATAGATGACCTTTTTTGCTGAAGAGTTTGTGGATTCAAACATCTGACAGGCCTCTTGCAGGAAAAGCCCCTCCCCTTGTCTCTTCCCATCTAGCCCACCAACAGAGGGCATGAGATGCTAATATCTGGGTATGTCAAGATCTAAGGCTCAAGTGGCTACAATCAACATCAAAAACCAACAGTCCTGGACATTCCTTTTGGCCCAGATTCCTCCGGGGCCCAAACCCCCCTTACCCCAAAGGCCCTTAAATATACCCAGTTTCTGGCCCTTTGGGCAGCACTTGCCTCTGAGTGCTGCCCCCTTTTCAATCTGTGAAAAGCGAATAATAAACTTTACTTCCTTCTGTGGCAGAAGGTGGCAAATGCTCAAATATATTTCTTGTGTGATTGAGTGAATGAACGCAAAAACACATGAATAACCACTTTGGGGTCAGCAGTTGGCCCCATGGCAATCACCTGGGATGACAAATTGTCTCCCACTAACCCTGTGGCAGAAAAGGGGCCGGTTTTGTTGAAAAAAACCAAATGGCCAAAGACTGACAGCTCTCATGGAAATGCAAAAGAGCAACTAATTCGCAGTTCCTGGAGACCATTTGTTCTTTGAAAGATCTGGCCGGCTTGGTGGCTCAGCCTGTAATCCCGAGCTTTGGGAGGCTGAGGTGAGTGGATTGCCTGAGTTCGAGGCCCGCCTGGGCAGCTTGGTGAGAACTCATCTCTACAATAAATCAAAAAAATTAGCCAGGTGTGGTAGCACGCGCCTGTAGTTTCAGCTACTTGGAAGCCTGAGGCGGAAGGATCCCCGAAGCCCAGCAGGTCGAGGCTGTGGTGGCTGGGAGTGGCCACTGTACTCCAGTCTGGGTGACAGAGTGAGACTCCAACTCAAAAAAAATAAAAAAAAATAAAGATGAATGAAGAAAAAGACAGTAAAGAATAGTCAATTGTGCATACATCTCTGGGTAGCTGGAGGCATGAGTTTTGTCTTTGTTCTGACCTGGGAGGATACGCTTTTAATTGGAACATACTTTAGTTTTAAGAGCTAGACTTACATTACAGTTAGCATGTCCTTGTTTATGGGAGGCCAGCAAAGAATCTACTTATGAATGATAAGTCCTTCATAGATGCCTGAGGTCTTTTACTTTTCCTGGGGATCTGGCTGACGCACAATGTTAGCAACAACTATTCATCTGACAGAAGATGCTGCATGGCTCAGCCTCCTGGCTTAATCTTCCATTTGCATATGAAGTTTGGGAGTCTTGAATTTTTCTAAACCTTCCTTTACATATTTCTTTATCTCTTCTACTACTCTGACTCTGGATAGAACTTCTAGTACTATATTGAATAGATATAGAGAGCACAAGCATCCTTGTCTTGTTCTTGATCTTAGAGGAAAAGCTTTCAGTTCTTCTCTGCTGAGTATGATGTTACCTGTGGACTTGTCCTTTATGCCCTTTACTGGGTTGAGGTACATTCCTTCTATATCTAATATGTTGAGTGTTGTATCATGATAGGATGTTAAGTTTTGTCATGCTTTTTCTGCAGCTATTGAGATGATTTTTGTTCTTTATTCTGTTAATGTACCACATCTGCAATGCTGCACCTTTCTTGTGTAAGCCAAAAATACAATTTTAAGCCCTTCCAACCAACTGACCAGATCCCCTCTAGGCCGAGAGACACATGAAAAACTAATCTACGAAAGAAAAGGAGATTGGACAGACAGACATACTTCCTTAGGTTCCTCCTTTGTGGAGTTTTTGGCACAACTGACCAGCATTAACATTAAAATAGAGATCATAAGACTGACAAAACAGACTCTGTGGCAATAAGATATGAAATTCCAACTTGACTGTGGTATAGCATCATATGATAGCAGGCCACAAAGAAAATACAAATATTTTTATCCCAAAATACATTTTTTTGATGTTTTGAAATAGCCCCGCAAAGCCTTCTTTTGTAGGGAAATATTTGTATCTGTAGAGAATCTCCCTTCCAGGTCTTCCCAGATCCGAGATATTAACTTAGAGTCTGATACTTTTAAAATCTGAATAAGAGACAGTTGCCATCTATTCTCTTTAAGAGTTGAGGCTTCATCTACAAATTAAGAACTTGGGCCTCCACTCTTAACTCAGACATTTCCTTTCTGCTGATTTCAGGTCTTTAGACAATAGCTTAACACTTTCAACTGTCAACTTAAAAAATCCCTAAAACCTACCTATAACTTGTGAGCCCCCAGTTTGAGATGTCCCACCTTTCCAAGCAGAACCAATGTAAACCTCACATGTATTGTGATTTATGTCCTTGTCCATAAACCTCTGTCTCCCTAAAAGGTACAAAATCAAGCTATAACCCAACCACCTTGGGCTCATGTTCTCAGAATCTCTTGGGACCATGCCCTAGGTCACACATATTTGGCTCAGAATAAACCTCTTTAAATATTTTACAGAGTTTGGTATCTTTATCAACACATGCATCCCAGGGATAAATCCCACTTGATCATGGTAAATAATCCCTTTAATGTGCTGTTGAATATAGTTTGCTAGTATTGTGCCAAGGATTTCTGTACATATATTAAACAGAAACCTTAGTCTGTAACTTTCTTTTCTTCTAGCATCCTTGTCTGGCTTTAAAGTATCAGGGTTAATACTGGCCTTGTAAAACGAGTTTGGCGAAAGGTACCTATAGAAACCTAGAAGACACTTAGCTTATTCTTGGTCTTTGTGCCTCAGTGTAACCATTAGAAAGCATTCAGACATTCTACTGCAGGACAAATAGCAGCCTATCCCATCCCCCTAGGCAAATCTTCAGATACAAGATCAGGACAGCCCAAATGACTACTCCACCTCTGGTCAAGAAGTTTGTGAATTGCAAATGTCTAACAAGTCTCTTTCAGAAATCACATCCCCCAGGGTTAACCTAATCAGCCCTCTGTGAACTACATGACACAGATAAGCCCCACCATGGCAGCAATCATGTGACTAACCCACCCATCTGCTTGCTGTCTACCACCTGATATTATCAGTACCTGCGCCTGCCCGCCCCTTTGTGATGACCTGAAAGCAGACCACCCCAATCACCCTAATGATCTTCCCCCACCAAGAGGAATGCTTAAAAGGACTCAACCACAAGCAACCAGCAGCCATTGCCTTGCTAGACTCTGGTGTCACCATGTGCTCTTTGAGCTATGGCTGTCCCCATGCTTCCTGGCTTTGGTCCCCCCACCCCACCTTAGGGAGGTGAATCTTCTTTCTTCCTTCTCTTTCTCTCTCTAATCTACTTTTTTTTTTGAGTTGGAGTCTCACTCTGTTGCCCAGACTGGAGTGCGGTGGCCG
>NW_007253504.1:391590-392937 GCF_000164805.1 Carlito syrichta
CCAGGCGGGTCTCGAACCCGCGGGCTCAGGCAATTCACTCATCTCAACCTCCCAACGGCATGAGATTACAGGCTGAGCCACCAAGCCCGGCTTCTAATCTACTTTTAAATAAACTTTTCTTTCTTAACCTTTTTGTGTGTCACAATTCTTTGTGATTTACTCTGATCTCTGGGTTCCCAGTGCGCACCTCCAGCTTGCCAGCCCTGGCAGTGCTGCCACGCCTCCCTACACCTCTCCACCCTCACTCTGTCCAGTACCCTAACATTTGGAAGTAATTCTTCCTCTTCAATTCTTTTTGGATGAGTTTGAGGACTGGTGTTAATTCTATAAATGTTTATTTCAGCAGAGAAGCCATCAGGTCCTGGCTATTTATTTATTTTTGAGTCAGGGTCTCACTCTGTCACCTAGGCTGGAGTGCAACAGCATGATGATGGTCCACTGCAGCCTCAAGTCCTGGGGTTGAAGCAATCCTACCACCTTAGCCTCCCAGTAGCTGGGACTACATGAGTGTGACACCACACCTGGCTAATTTTTTTGTAGAGAAAGGGTCTTGCTATGTTGCTCAGGCTGGTCTCAAGCTCCTGAGCTCACGCAATCCTCCCGCCTCAGCCTCCAAATACAAATGTGAGCCATTGCACCAGGCCTGGATTTTTTTTGATGAAAAACTTTTTGTTACTGATTCAACCTCCTTACTCATTACCAGTTCGTTTAGATTTTCTATTTCTTCATGATTCAGTCTGCCTAAGACTCATTCATGATTTATAGTCATGCCTTTCAAGTAAATAAGACTATGTTCCAACATGATATACATTAATAATGCTTCCAACACTATGACTTTGCTACAATTATGCAGTATTAAAAAGAACGCTTATAACACATTTATAACAACACGGGAGAGTACCTATGTCACTAGGTAAATAAAGGAACTCAAACTATGTATACACAATAACCTTGTGATGTTTAAAAAATATATATGGCTGGGAGTGGTGGCTCACGCCTATAATCCCAGTACTTTGGGAGGCCAGGTAAGAGGACTGCCTTAGCCCATGGGTGTGAGACCAGCCTGGTAAACTTGACAAGACCTCATCTCTACAATAAATCAAAACAAAACAAAGATAGCCAGGCATGATGACATGTGCCTGTAGTTCTAGCTACTTGGAAGGCTGAGCGAAAGGATTACCTGAGCCCAGCAGGTTAAGGCTGCAGTGGCCAGGAGCGTGCCACTGCTCTCCAGCCTGGGTGGACAGAGTGAGACTCCAACTCAAAATGTGTGTGTGTGTGTGTGTGTGTGTGTGTGTGTGTGTGTGTGTGTGTGTGTGTGTGTGTGTCTAGGTGCAGTGGCTCAAG
>NW_007253504.1:392957-419352 GCF_000164805.1 Carlito syrichta
AGCCCAGCAGGTCGAGGCTGTGGTGGCCGCAAGCGGCCACTGCACTCCAGTCTGGGTGACAGAGTGAGACTCCAACTCAAAAAAAAAAAAGAAAGAAATTATTAATGACTTACCCCCCCTTTATATTGTTCCCAAATTCTGTAAACTTACTGGAAAGTTCCTTGCATAATTTAGAAAAACAAAAAGTATACCACATTAAAACAAATATTTAGTTCTACAATTCTAGCTAAGATCAATTACAAAACAACTGCAATATAATGACAACGATAATATTTAACATTGGAATGCTTACTACTCAGCAGGCACTATTCTTGGGGTTTCACAAGTATCAACAAATTTAATCTTCACAATAACCCTAGAAGGTACTTACTATTTTGTCCCCATTTAAAAGGTAAGGAAATTCTTAACAGTAACTTTAACTACTTTAGTAGTAGAAAACATTTAAGTCTGGATTGCTCTCTGTGTAACAATTCACAGGGAATATAATTTTTAAAGTTCCACAAATATTTTAAGTAACATATCTCAGTAAGTAGAATGACTAAATATCATCACTTATTATGCAGTCAGTACATGGAGCCTTAGAATTTGAAGTTAGGTGTAAAATAGGAAAAACCTAACAGGTGACTGAAAGGAGGGACCCCAAGAAACTTAGAATAAACTTAGCTAATTTTTAGACTGACATGCTTTGAACCTAGCACAGGTTAAACAGATAAATTTCCAGTAGGCAGGTTTTAGAAAGCATTCAGTCATTTTGCTGCAGGCCAAGCTGGCAGTCTACCCCACCCCTTAGCAAATCTTCATCAGATGCAAGACAAGGACAGCTCAACCAATCAACGCATGGATTAGCATGATAAGCTCTAAGAAACTCTCAGGACCCTTAGCTGGCTGAAGCCCAAGAAATTATAATAACACTACCTTTTTGCTGAAGAGTTTATGGATTGGAAATGTCTGACAGGTCTCTTGCAGGAAAAACCCATCCCCTTATCTCCTTCCATCTAGCCCCACTACCATGGCAGCAATCTTGTGACTAACCCACCCATCTACCTGCTGTCCACCACCTGATGTCAGTACCTGCACTTCCCAGCCCCTACTACATGGAGCAGACCACGCCCAATCACCTTAATGACCTTCCCCCATCAAAAGGAAGGATTAAAAGGACTCAACCACAAGCAACCAGAGTCACCACTGCCAGGCCAATGTGGCCATTGCCTTATGGTCAGGCCATGTTTCCTGGTTTTGGTCCCCTTCCCTGTCCTGGCCAAGTGAATCTCCTCTTTCTCTAATTTACTTTCTAAATAAACTATATTTTCTAATCTAACTTATGTGCATCTTTCTTTGCATCTTTCTCGCAGTACTGAATCACACACCAGACACCTACACCCCCAGTGGGCCTGACCTAACATTCTGGAAGCCCCCGTTGGGAGCCTGCCCTAACATTTTTGAAGGTCCCACCGAGATCTTATAGTAATGAATAGGATGAGTCATCCACAGAAGTAATTACAGAATTATAAACTTTCTCATTGTTTATGTCTACCTCACTACTAAATCTTCAGGGCCTGGATAGTATTTTAAACATGGTAGGTACTTAAGTATATGCTGAAGAAATGCAGATAGAATAATCGAACACTGAGCAACTGAAGAGTTAAAACTAGTCTAATTTGAATAAATGTTACCTAACTATAATTTCAAAAAAAGATATCCACATTAGTATATCCAAAGATATAACCCAAATGACTGTATTATATATGTAATTAAGAAAAAAAACAAGTCAATGTGGAGCCTAAGAAAAAAGAGCCAAAAGTTAAAATTTCACCTGGAGGTCTTACATTATTATTTATAACTTTCATTATTATTTATATCAAACTGGATTAGGTTGGTTGACGGGAATAATCTTATAATGAGATTACATCTATTACAATACTAGCCCATAAGATCCTTAATTTAATTTATTCTGGCTACATCTTCACCTAAAAATTTGCTCATTATGTTTTGACTTCCTATTTGGGTTTATCTATAGTCAAAGAACATGCTGACCAGCTAGAATAACTTTTTTGTTCAATTTACTATTAATTCTTAGTCAAAATAAATTAATAAACTGGTATTCCAGTATCTTACGATGTTAGCATGCAAGTGCCTAAACAACCAATCAAATCTGTTACTGAATTCATAAAATTGAGTGGCAAGATATGAAAGGCTAAGAATCAGACCCAAGAAAATGGAGACAAATTATTATGTGAAATCATATCTAGGGAGACAAGTGTCCTTCTGAGAAATCTCCTGGTGGGGAATGTAAAGAATTACAATAAAAAAATCCAGAAATGTAAACATAAATACAATTTAATTTATTTAGTGATCTATGTAAATAAAATTGGGAATACCTTCAGAAAGTTCACTAGTTCTGGATATCTGTTCCAGCTCCCAGCCAAGATGTAATGATTCATCCATACTTTGTTTCTGTGCCATTTCCAAAGTCATATTTTCTTCCATTAATTCTTCAATCTTTTTTCTATCCATATCGCGTTCCTTTTTTATTGGCAGGAATTAGAAAGACAAAAGAAAGCTAAGAAACAGTACAATTTCAAGCTGCAAATAATATTGTATTACTCATAACTTTTGTTTATCAAAAACTCAATAATAGAAGGATAAAATTTGAGTTCCCTAAAATTTCACACTTTGAAGCCAAATTATAATTATTACTGGTTATTATACTCATCAGGCATAATATACTCAACCTTTTAAAGTGATCTTTGGGGATACAGTGAAAATTCTTCTTCATAATCAACATATTGTTTTCGTGATATAATAATTATAACCCAATGCTAAATTTTAGCGAATAGTCTTATTTCTGTTTGTTTTGTTTGAGTTGGAGCCTAACTCTGTTGCCCAGGCTGGGGTGCAATGGCACAATCACAGCTCACCACAGCCTTGACCTCCTGGGCTCAGGCAATCCTTCTGCCTCAGCTTCCCTTTCCCTAGTAGCTAAAACAACAGGCGCGTGCCACCATGCCCAGCAAATATTTTGATTTTTTTGTAGAGATGAGGTCTCACTACGTTATCCAGTCTGCTCTCAAACTCCTCGGCTTGAGTAATCCTCCTGCCTTGGTCTCCCAAAGTGCTGGGATTACAGGCATGAGCCATGACGCTCGGCCTATTTCTGTATTTTTAAAGACATGTTTATACATTAGCCTATTTATTGTTTTGAAAGGCAGAAGAGCTGGGCTCGGTGGCTCAGCCTGTAATCCTGCGCCTTTGGGAGGCTGAGGTGAGTGGATTGCCTGAGCCTGAGGTTCGAGACCCGCCTGGGCAGCGAGACCTCATCTCTACAATAAATCAAAAAATCAGCCAGGCGTGGTAGCGCATGCCTGTAATTCCGGCTACTCGAAGGCTGAGGCGGAAGGATCGCCTACTCGAAGGCTGAGGCGGAAGGATCGCCGGAGCCCAGCAGGCGAGGCTGCGGTGGCCGGGAGTGGCCACTGCACTCCAATCTGGGCGACCGAGTGAGACGCCAACTCAAAAAAAAAAAAAGGCAGAAGACTAAATACATAATATACTTCTGTGACAAAAACAGAATTTCTACTACTTTTGTATTTATATAAAGTTGGAAGCATCTAACTTATTTAGCCATCTCTTCTCTGTTAAAGCCTCAAGGACATTAGCTATCCCTGTTACTTTAGGGAAATCAGCTGAATCTTAGAAAGTTTTCCTTAGAGCCCATGTAATTGATCTACTCCTTAAAACTTACCATTTCCATATCATGAAGTTTAGCTTTTAGTTGTAAGTTCTCTTTTTCTAATTCATGTAATTTATCAGAACGAGCACGAGTTCCTTCCAGCTGGTCTTCCAACATGGTTTTTGTTTCTAATAAAACTTGATTGTCTTCTTTTAATTCCTATAAACATTTCACACAGGCTTTATTTATCATTAAATGTTGAAGTATGTTAATTTTTTAAAGTTGTGGAACATAGAAATTATAAAATAAAACATAAGGCAGTTTGCTTCATCAATAAATTCTACTAAAGCTACTGAGTAAGAGAAATACAATTGCAGTTTTCTTGGCTTCACTTCCCCCCCTCCAATGTAAGCAATCTACAAACAAAATATTCAGTACTTATAGTAGGATGAATAACATTACTATTATCTCACATGAAAGTATAGGGGTATATTTAAAATCCTTGGTCACAGGACAAGAACTAAATAAATACAGTAGTCTTCCAGATATTTAAGAGATAAATCTCTATAGAATGGTGCTTAATTTATTGACTGAAATAGATTTAGAGATTTATCTGTACTTACAGCTATAGCTTGAAAGTGAAGGATTTGAGGTTTTTGCAATAAAATACCAAGACTTGAACCAAGACTCACATAAACCACAAACCAAGGCTCTATTAATGAACATTTTACATAAACATCTTCAGGAAATCCTTAAAAATCCCTATGTACATATGTTTTGAAGATAAGTGTTTCTAATTCTATCTTGCTAAGTTATGAATTAAAGTTTAGAGAAGGTATATTAAGACAGTGGCATCCATAAGAATTCCTTCACTGTACTGTGCATACATTTGTTTAAATAACTGGCAAAGAATTAATATGCACTTTATCCTTGCAATCCTATTGGATCTATTTAATGGGAAACTTCAGGTTACAATGCTCTAACTACTTTCTCATATGTTTTCATTTCTTGATTTTGTATATTCCCTTCATCTTATCCTCATACTGAAATTGACCAAAATGCCCTGATTACAGACAATGAGACAATTAACTGAGAAAGGAAAAAGAACACAACTGTTAAATTCTTACTGTCAAATTCTACTTCATGTAACACTAAACTGCAACCATCAAGAAAAATTTTTTTCTAATGTGTTTGCATATATTATATATATATATCTCTTTCAATAATTTTAAGTTTAGCAATCTCAGTTAAGGAACACTCAGAAGTATGTTCTGCTTTCATTTTTGGGAAGAAGTTTGAGATTAGCAGAGGTAAGTACTTTATTTTTACTACTAGGGAAGAACTTCAAGTCTGCTCAACCTATGAAGCCAAGGAAAGGAATGAAAGGAAAATCCCCAAGAGTTCAGTAAAACTAATAATGTTCAAAGATCCCTTCGTAAAAGTCTAGCTAAGTAATATGCTGACATAAGATAAACATACCTGAAAGTATTTACTCTTTGCTCTATATTTCAAAAGTTTCTTACATTAATAAGTGCATTTTAAAAATCTTAACCCTTTTAAAGAAAAAAAATGATCATGAATGGTTGATTATGCAACATACCTCAACTCTTGCCTTATAAAATTCAATATCATGTAGCCTCTCTTTATATCTGCTGACTTCACTCTCAAGCTTATCAACTCTGATTGCTTTCTCTCGAAGTGCATCCAATTCATCTCGGTACATCCTGGCAGAACGAGCGTCCGAAAGCAAATTCATGTTCTAAATATAAATAAAAAGTAATATTTTTTTAAGATTGTTTTTTATTTTCAACTTGTTATTCCTTGGCTGCATAACTTGATACATTTACTCAAAAAAAACCCAATAAAGTATAAACCAGGTATGGTGGCTCATGCCTATAATCGCAGCACTTTGGGAGGTCAAAGTAGAAGGATTTCTTGAGCCCAAGAGTTGGAGACTAGCCTGGGCAACATAACAAAAAATAAACAAATAAATAAATAAATAATATATTTTATTTATTTATTATTTATTTTATTTTATTTTTTTGAGTTGGAGTCTCACTCGGTCGCCCAGACTGGAGTACAGTGGCCGCTTCCAGCCACCGCAGCCTCGACCTGCTGGGCGCCAGCAATCCTTCCACCTCAGCCTTCCGAGTAGCCGGAATTACAGGCATGCACTACCATGCCCAGCTGAGTTTTTGATTTATTGTAGAGATGAGGTCTCGTTGCCCAGGCAGGTCTTGAACCCGGGGGCTCAGGCAATCCACTCACCTCAGCCTCCCAAAGGCGTGGGATTATAGGCTGAGCCACCGAGCCCGGTTAATAATATATTTTAAAAGGATAAATATTAAGGTATATAAATTACACCGCAAGTAGTTTAAATGGGAAAATACAAAGACTTTAAAAAACCAAAGTATTTTAAACATATATATCTTTATATTAATATACAAATTTTTATATAACATTCTCGATCAGGAATAAAAACTATTCAAGATAGCTGGGGGCAGTGGCTCATGTCTACAATCCCAGCACTTTGGGAGGCCAAGGCAAGAGGATCACTTGAGCCTAGAAGTTTGAGACCAGCCTGGGCAACATAGTGAGACCTTGTCTCTACAAAAAATTTTTTAAAAATTAGCCCGGTGTGGTGGCTTATGCCTGTAGTCCCAGCTTCTCAGAAGGCTGAGGCAGAAGGACCATGCAGTGAGCCATGATCATGCCACTGTACTCCAGTATGGGCAAGAGAACAAGACCCCAATTCAAAAAAAAAGGAAAAGAAAAACTTGGGACTACCCCAGTAATAAGACGTTCTTTTGAATCTTAGCAAAATTTGAACAGCATTTACATAGAAAAAGAAAAATTCAAAGACTCTGATTTGTAGTTTTGGCTCTGGAGTTTTTGAAAAGAGAGACACTGAGAAAGTCATCCAATCTCTTCAAACCTCAGTAATCTCATTTATTTATATAAAGTACTGAGGCAAAGATGACAAATTATAAGGAGGAAAATCAATTTCCAATTACCTGATGGTTCTATATAATAAAAGTTACAGGTACAAACCTCTTGTTGCAGCCTTTTTAGTTCTACTTCCATTTGTTCAAGTTCTTGTTTACAATCCAACAACTGTTCAGTCTTTTCCTCCCTTAAATGCAAAAATATTAAAGAATATACATAAAAATAAGTATATAAAAAAATTAAAGAACATATTGTTTTTAAAAATTATGATCACATCTACATTAATACAAATGTATTATCATTACTAATTAATTATGTGAACATAGTGTTAGCCATAACCCCAATCAGAGGAGAAAAAACAAAGAAATGGGTATCAGGAATTTATATAATTAGATATCATCAATCAAACTTCTGCCTTAATGTTTTCCAAAGGCCAACCTCAATGGCTAATGTTCTCTCATAGTACATAATGCAGTTTTTGTCATTCTCTTTTTATCTTTCCTGCTCCCCCATCCCTTCGTCTCCACTTTCTTTTCTTTCTCCTTCTCTCTCTGCACAGTCACAGTTAAGCTGGAAGAGTTTTTATGTAAGGCAGAACTCTGTGGGTCAGAGACTTAAAGGGTCTCCAAATATTTTCAACAGCCTAAAGAAAATTAAACACTTCGGCCAGGCTCGGTGGCTCAGCCTGTAATCCTGGCACTTTGGGAGGCTGAGGCAAGTGGATTGCTTCAGCCCGCGGGTTCAAGATCAGCCCAAACAACTTTGCGAGACCTCATCTCTATAATCAATAAAAATTAGCCGGGGGCGGTAGTGCACGCCTGTAGTTCTGGCTACTTGGAAGACTGAAGCAGAAGGATCGCCAGAGCCCAGCAGGTCGATGCTGTTGTGGCTGTCAGTGTGCCACGGCACTCCAGCCTGGGTGACAGAGTGAGACTCCAACTCAAAAAAAAAAAAAGAAAATTATACACTTCTTATTGCCATAAGATACCTAAAATCTTTACTTCTCTATTGATTTCTACACTGTAGCCTATAAACAACCTCAAATTTCTATTATTAATTTTTCTCTTTGAACTGCTTTAATTCTAACTCCCATCTCCCATGTCCCCTTCAGAGCCAAGCTCCTCAAAGCAAAAAACTTCTCACCATCTCTACTTTTCCGTCTTGTTTTTTAATAATAAAAGGTAAATGTTCATCGCATAAAATGATGATTTTTCATCTCCTCATACTCTCTCAAAAACATAACTTTTAATAGTAGAGAAAGATTGCCACTGATAGAGAAATCGTAATTTATTAAGTCAATTTTCAATTTTTCACTGTATATAATGTTTTATTAAATAAACTCATTAGTATACATAAAATCCTGTGTATTTAAGGAAAGAGTTTGTTTTTTTCTTAAGAAATAGGATCTCACTATATTGCCCAGGCTGTCTTCAAACTCTGGGCTCAAGTGAACCCAGCTTAGCCTTCAGAGTACCTAGAACTGCAGGTGCTTGCCACTGGGCCCAGCTTTCCAGAAAGATTTCTAAAAGTGCATTACAGGTTAAAAGGTACTTAACTGCCTGGGACCAGAAGTATTTTATATTTTGGATCTTTTCAGATTTCAAAGTTATTTGCATTATATACTTACTTGATTGAGCATCCCTAATATAAACATCTGAAATCCAAAATGCTACAGTGAACAGTTCCTCTGAGTGCTCTAAGAGGTTAGGATTTGAGGGCATTTTGAATGCCTTCAGATGTTTGGATGAAAGATATGCAACCTGTCAAACTGCCCTTCCGAAAGATCATGATCAATTTTTCATGCAACCAGCAGATGATAAAGGTGCATATACGTGAAACAATTAAATAACTGAAAAACGTTGAGATCTGTATTTCTTTGAATGTGAGGAAATGCTAAATTTGTTTTCCTATGGTTGTGCCATTAAAATTTCTTCTTTTGTGAATTATTAGCTCACATTTCATTCCTAACTTTCTACTGGATGGTTTATCTTTTTTCTTCTTTTGAGTTGTAGTCTCACTCTGTTGCCCAGGCTGGAGTGCAGTGGCACACTCACAGCCACCGCAACCTCAACCTGCTAGACTCAGGGATCCTTCCGCCTCAGCTTTCCAAGTAGCTGGAACTACAGGCATGCACCACAACGCCCGGCTAATTTTTTTGATTTATTGTAGAGATGAGGTCTTTTTTCCAAGTTGTCCAGGCTGGTCTCTAATCTGTGGGTTCAGGTAATCCTCTCGCCTTGGCCTCCCAAAGTGCTGGGATTATAGGCATGAGCCACTGCGCCCAGTATCTTTTTCTTACTGATAAAAAAGCTATTACCTTTTGTAATTTATAAAATATTTCTTATTAAAGTGTCTTTTTTTTGGATTGTTGAATGCTTTTCTAAAAATTAGTTTTTTAATTGTGGTGAACTATGTAAATTTATCATTTTAACTATTTTTAAGTGAGCAAGTTAGTGGAATTAATTTCACATTCACAATGTTGAATGGTGGTCACTCAGTAGACACACAAGAGAATTAAAGAGAGATGTCCATACAAAAACGTGTACCTGAATGTTCATAGCAGTATTATTTACAATAGCCGAAAGTAGACAATTCAAATGCCCATCAACTGACAATGGCTAATCAAAATGTGGTATATCCATACAATAGAATATTATTCAACCACAAAAAGGAATAAAGTACTGATATGTGCTATAACAAGGATGAACCTGGAAAACATGCTAAAGTAAAAGAAGCCAGGTACAAAATGCATTTATTGCATGATTTCATTTATATACAATGTCTAGAATAGGCAAATCCGCAAAAATAGGAAGTAGATTAGTGGCTGCCAAGGGCTAAGGGCAAAGGGGGATAGGGAGTGACTGCTAATGGGTATGAAGTTTTTTTTGGGGTGATGAAACTATCCCGAGATTAGATAGTGAGTGATGATTCCACAACTCTATGAATAAACTAAAAACTACTGAATTGTACACTTTAAAAGAATAAATTTGCTGACACACGAATTACATCCCAATAAGGCTGGGCTTTTTTTTTTAAAGAATGTACAGGTTATATTAGAGAAAAATTCATTTAAAACATGAAATCCAAGGAGACAGAGAGAATTATTAAAGGATGTCTTTGATAGCGTTAACCACTGCATAAAAGTGGAATTTATTAAAAATTTACTTCTTCCATCCAAGCTGCAAATTATACTTTTTCTGTATGCCTACAAATCTGAAATAATTATAATGTATTACCCCATAAATAAGTATGTTGTCCATTTGCAGGTTCTCATTACAATTATTTAGCATACAGTTTCCCTTAGGTATAAGACAATTTGGACTATTTTGTCCACAATGACTTTGGCACTTCACCCAATACAAATATATAAAATGCAGCCGGGCTCGGTGGCTCAGCCTGTAATCTCGCGCCTTTGGGAGGCTGAGGTGAGTGGATTGCCTGAGCCCGCGGGTTCGAGACCCGCCTGGGCAGGCGAGACCTCATCTCTACAATAAATCAAAAAATTAGCCGGGCGTGGTAGCGCGCGCCTGTAATTTCGGCTACTTGGAAGGCGGAAGGATGGCCGGAGCCCAGCAGGTCGAGGCTGCAGTGGTTGGGAGCAGCCAATGCACTCCAGTCTGGGTGACAGAGTGAGACTCCAACTCAAAAACAAACAAACAAACAAACAAAACAAATATATAAAACAATGTTAGTAGGACAAATCCAAGAAAAACACGTTTTCAAAGGACAAAGATATTAGATGGTTTTTGTTAAAATGCTAGTTACTAGAAATACTTGCTATATCTGGCAAATTTATTTACATATTTAAAATATCCATTTATATTATAATTAGTACATATAAAACCACATTTTACTAATCTCTTCAAGTTGTTTGAAATTTTAATATACTCCATTAAAATTTTAAGCAAATTTTACTTAAAAATTAAATTCTAATATAGTACAAATCCTTAAATGAATTCACAGCCATCATTACAGTTCTAATTGCATGCTTTATCTAAAGACCAGAGAAGATTGTGCTAAATTATATGGAACGAACTCGTGTTCACTATTTAGGCTATCCATTAACTGCCAGTCAAACTAATAACAGCAATCTCTTCCCTAATTTTCCTGGTGCAGCTGTTTATAGAATATCTTGGGCGTGTTCATTTCAATAGATATATAATGATGCAGACATCCACAAATGAAAGCTGTTATTTTTTTGTTTTCACATTTTCCTATAGACTAAGTTTTTTTTTTTCTACCTTGCATATTCAATCATTTTTAAACTGCTTTCAATAATAGGTGAATAAATTTCACTGCTATATTGTGGCTTTAAATTTAAAATCCATACTTTGAAATTCAAATTCCAGAAAAACAAAACAAAAAAAGCCCTCCTCAAACAAAAATCTTTTGTTCTTTTTAAAAAACAAAACAAAAAAATCTCCAGCAGAGACTGGTCACATCTTTACTTGTGGTTCATCAAGAAATGCCTATGTGACATTTATACTTACTTTTCTGTAATGATCTTTAAAAATTATATAATTTCACCAGTACTAACCAAATCTGAATACAGTCATAAATCACTTAACAAAAGGAACAGAGTCTAAGAGCTGTTAGGTGATACTGTCATTGTGCAAACAACATAGAGCACACAGTACTTACCAAACCTAGATGGCATAGCCTGCTACACACCTAGGCAAGGCAATATGGCATAGTCTACTGCTCCTAGGCCACAAACCTAGCATATTATTGTACTAAATAATACAAGTAACTGTAACACACTTGTAAGTATCTGTGTCTCTAAACATAAAAGAAGTACACTAAAAATATGGTATAAAAGATTAAAAAATGGTATACACTTGTATAGGGCATTTACCATGAATAGAGCTTGCAGGACTGAAAGTTGCTCTGGGTCAGTCAGAGTGAGCGAATTTGAAGGTTTATTACTGTGTACTACTGCAGACTATATAAACACTGTACACTTAGGATACACCAAATTTATTTAAAAATTTTTCTTTCTTCCACAAATTAACCTCAGCTTACTGTAACTTTTTACTTTATAAACTTTTTAATTTTTAGAATTAACTCTTCTGTAATAATACTGAGCTTAAAACATAAACACACTGTGCAACTGTACAAAAATATTTTTTCTTCATATCTTTATTTTATAAGCTTTTTTCTATTGAAAAAGTTTTATTTTTTAAAAAATTTTTTACATTTTTTTTTGTTAAAAACAAAGACACAAACTTACACATGAGCTTAGGCTGCCTAAACAGGGTCAGGAACAAAGACAACTAGAGATTTTTTTTTAGCTCCACTGGGACTATTGTCGTGTATGTGGTCTACTGTTAACCGAAATGTCATTATGCAGCACATGTCTATATATTTACCTTTACTAAGTACTCATACATTACTCAGACATTTCAGTTACTCAATGTAGAAGATACACACAAAAATTTATTTTTTAATAATTCTATATGCCAATAATTAAGTCTTTTAAAACATTAAAGTGTTTTTAGAAGAATGCATAACAGGTACAAAACACTAATTTTAAAAAAGTTAAACTTACTGATCTGCATCAGTGGTTCCCAGTAATTTGGATTTCAAGGAATACAAAAAAAAAAATTAAGGAAAACCCCAACAAGCCAAGGAAGGACACTATTTTATAAAAGAAAAGATATATTAACACTAGAAAGCCAGGAAGGATATAAATCAAGAATAAAGGGCATCCTTTAAATTGATAAGTTTTAGCAATAGGAAAACCATATGCCAGTCTTATTTTTATCATTTTGACACACACAGTGAAAACACTGACATAGGCTAACACAGTAGAGAACCACTCATTATATAAGCCTAAAAATATTATTCAGGTCACCTTTGGGACCATACAAATTCAATGAACCTTTAAAATCAGCAACTTACAGTTCTTGCCTAAGCCTTCTTATCTTGGCTTTAGCATCTGCCAATTCCACTGACAGATGTTGTCGACTTTCTGTTCGCTTCATGCCTGGAGAACCACAGGGTGACTGTGCAGATGAAGAGGCATGGGGTAGAAAATGAAGACCATCTCGCTCTTCAGAAAGCTCTATGATAGTCTGAGAGATTATAGAAATAAACACAGAATCACTTTTAGTATTCTACAAAAGAGCAAACTAAACACACAACAGTATTCACTGAGTCTAAGGATTGTACTACAACATCAAAGACAATTCATTAATCAAAAACATATTAACTATCATTTAAAAATTTTTCATTCAACAGTTCATGCATAAACTACTCAGTAGCTAACACTAGTTCAAGACAATGCTTTTTTCCCATTCCAATTTAACAAATCAATTAGATAACATAACTAGATTACATAACAAATATTAAAAGGCTTAAAAGACTTGTCAACATAGGACAGAAATCGACCCAAGAGTGATTTGTCTAGAACTGCACTAATATGACAACCAATAGCACAGACTGCTATTTAATTAAAAAGTTAAAAATTTAGGCGAGGTGTGATGGCACATGCCTATCCTATAATGCCCACACTTTGGGCCAAGGCGAGAGGACTACTGTTTGAACTAGCCTGGACAACATGGCAAGACCTCATCTCTACAAAAAAATTTAAAAATTAACCAAGTCTGGTGGCAAATGCCTGTTGTTCCCCCTACTCAGGAGACTGAGGTGGAAGGATTACTTGAGCCCAGAAGGTAGAGGCTGCGGTAAGCCGTGATCATGTCACTGCATTCCAGCCTGGGTAACAGAGACTACCCTAACTCAGAAAAAAGAATTTTTTTTTTTCCTTTTTTGGTTTTTAGTAAAAGGAAAGGAATGAAGACATAGCATTAAGATTTAAAAAGTAAAGAAAAATTAAAAACAGGGTGACCGAATATATAGTTTTAAGATAGAAATGAGACAAATATGACAAAAGATCAGTCAAAACAAAAAAAGTTAAGGAAAAAATCTAAATAAGAACTTGTTTCAATCTATTAGTAATTGAAAGATACAGAATTATTATATTTACATACTATCTTTACAGTTGTCTGGTATTTTTCACGATTTTTTTAAAGGTCTTTTAGAATTTGTCTACTGGTGATACATATTCAAACAAAAAAGTCCCCAGATAACTGAATTTAACCAGTTAGCAACTTGTTTCCAAACAGGGATAGAAGAGTATGACAACATTTTTTTTGGTTAAAAAACGAATTCAACAAAAATATTTAATCAGGCAGGATAATATATAAATGTTTCTCATGCAAGCACCCTATGTAGTGTTTCACATTCCTTTTACTTTTGTCACAGTCATGTAATGACAAATATTTTGTTTACCTCATATTAATCACTTCATTTAAATTAGAACAAACATTTTATACATGCCCATCAGTCATATAAAATCAAGTATAGATTTTTAGAAATAATTTCCCAGAATTTGGAGGATACCTTTAATAAACTGAAATATAAACAGAGAAATGTTCTAGAAAATGAATAAAGCAATGGCTGAGGGGGGTAGCTCACACCTGTAATCCCAGCACTTTGGGAGGTGAGGCAGGAGGACTCCTTGAGTCTAGGAGTTCAAGACCAGGCTAGGCAACATAGCAAGACTTCATCTCACAAAAAAATTAAAAAATTAGCTGGGCATGGTGGTGCACACCTATAGTCCCAGCTACTCAGGAAGCTGAGGCAAAAGGAACTTCTGAGCCCAGGGGATCGAGGCTGTTGTGAGCCATGACTGCACTCCAGCCTGGGCAACAAAGCAAGACTCTGACTCAAATACATAAATAAACAGTAAAAAGACACTAAAACAAGAAGAAAACACAGCATGATTCAAAACTCAGACTGAAAATGAAATAATCTTTTAAATTATTATTTTTATTTTTTAGAGACAGGATCTCATTCTGTCACCCAAGGTGGAGTACAGTGGTGCAATCACAGTTCATTGTAAACTAAAACTCCTGGGCTCAAGAGATCATCCTACCTCAACCTCTTGAGTACAGATATTCACCTCTACACCCAGTTAATTTAAAACAAAAATATGTAAATATTTTTAGAGACTGAGTCTTGCTATGTTGCCCAGGCTGGATGTTTTTCAATTTACTCCTCTCCTTTCTTCGGTCTCAGTGTCCTAGCTTTAAAAAAAATTTAATTGAGGGGGAGGGGGATGGGATTAACAGTAGTAAATAACTGTCTGGGGAAGGGGAAACACCTCTTATCAACAGGGTGCCTGAATGAAACGTAATTGTACACCTAACCCTTAACTGTACCCCACAAAACCATAATTAAAAATATTGATTTAAAAAAAAAATTTAATTGTTGCTCCAAAATGTTTATTTCCTATATTTTCTTTTCTTTTAAAGGTTGAAGAAGAATTGAAAAGTCCAGTCAATAGAGACATGCAAGTTTTGTTCTGAAAATAAAACCTTTAGGAATTTTCTCTCTGTAATCTTTCATTAGTCCCAAGAGTAATCATACAAATTCTCTATAAGTAAGCTCAAAACTGTCTTTCACATGTACATGGAACAACTGACAAAAGCTATATATTCTGCTGACTGGCAGAGTACTTTGCTATTAAGAAAGTATTACTCACCACCACATGCACTAAAGTCTAGACTCCTCTAAAATTATAAACTGCTTTCATACAGTGCAGACAAAATTTGGTGCAAATTTACTTTTTTTAAAAAAACAAAGTTCTGTTTTAGAAGAACTTATAATAATTCTCTTTTTAAAATCACACCTAATCATACGAACTACAAAAATTTGAGATCTTTTGTGGGACATTTTATTCAGAGCACCTGTTATTCTGCTTTTATTAATAACTATTTTTTCCAACCTGAAAATGTGGCAATAAAACTAAGAAATTAACCTCAAGCAAATTCTTATGCTTCAAGGCAATGATTTTTCCACTTACATCAACTGTATTTTCAGTTTCACACTCCTGTATTGCTGCCAGAGCTGGGAGAATGACTTGAAAAACTTATAGGAACAAAATCAGAATAATACTAATTTTTTTTAAAAAGGAGAAAAGAAAACCTAGCTGCAATTTGTTTACTGGCAATTTGACATTTTTGTATATCCTTTCTGGTTCCTGTCTTCCACACAAAAAAGAAGCAGTACTTTATTACCTGTCCCTAAGAAAAAAAGTATCAATTCTGAAAATCTTCTGAAGCTACTCTTTTCTTTTTTGGAAAGTGAACTTTTGCAATATACCGAAAAAAAAATGTACAAACCTCTGAATGTTCATCTCTCTCATCTATAAGTCTTTTTAGATGTAATGCCATATTTTTCAAGAGTGGTTCTATGTCCTCCTGAGACATATCAGTCACTTCCATCCATTGCAGATCAAATACATTTTCCTGATTATGGGTTACCTTTAAAAAAGCAATAAAAATAAACAACCAAAATAATTGCTAATACTTAAAACTCTATTTCATTGTAGCATAATACAACTAAAATTTTACATAACCCATATAATAAAAACATGAAGAGCTAATATAATGTAAAAAGAAGAACATTTACTATTAATGATGAAAACACTACAACTAAAAATTATTTTTAACCAAATATAATCTTTAAATGAAGTAATATTCACTTTCTAGCTAAAAAAGGAAAATATTTAATTCAAGAAATTTCTAAAGGAAAGTAATACTGATATATCTAATAACTTCTTTAACAAATCAATTAATCTTTTCTTAGATGGGACTTTTAATTTATTGTACTTGAATGCAAAAGCAAAAGGTTTTTAATCTTGTAGGATGTAGCATTTTTATAATTGAATAGGTAAGCTTTTACAGATTCTGAAGATGACACTGTGACAGAAACTTAGGAGAAGGAACTCTCAATACAAAGATTTTTAGAAGAATGAAAAAGTTATGTAAGAGAATATGTATTTCTTGTCTTCCATTTCTCATTGTGATTCTGATATTTTCTTTAACTTTCAAAACAAACAGCAAAAATAACACTTTCAAGAATGGTGGCAAACTGAGTAACTTGCAACACTCAGCATTTATTCAAAATGAAATAAAAACACACTGCTAGCATAAATAAACATATATATATATATATGAGGGAGGATGCCTCCAAAAAAACCAGAATTATCTTTTGGAGAGCAGACTCCTCATAGCACACTTGGAATTTGCTCCTCTGGATCAAATGGTCAACCAAAGTTATCTAAAAGTTTTGAGAAGATTGCATCACGATTTGCAAAAGAAACGTCCCAAGTTGTGGCAAACAGGTGACTGGTTCTTCCACCATGACAACACACCTGCCCACACCACGCTGAATATTCAGCAGTTTTTGACCAAAAACAGCATGACCTCCATGCCTCACCCTCTCTATTCACCAGATCTCACCTCAAGTAACCTATTTTTTTGTTTGTTTTCCCAGATGAAAAAAGCCCTCAAAGGGAAACATTTTGCCGATGTGGAAGAGGTGAAACAAAAAAACAGCAGAAATGCTAAAAGGCATCAAAATTGACAAGTTCAAAACTGTTCTAGCAGAGGTAAAAAGTGTCTCAATATATGTACTGCATCAAATGGAGAGTACTTTAAAAGTGACTGAAGTAGCCAGGATCGGTGGCTCAGCCTGTAATCCCGCGCCTTTGGGAGGCTGAGGTGAGTGGATTGCCTGAGCCCGCAGGTTCGAGACCCGCCTGGGCAGGCGAGACCTCATCTCTACAATAAAATCAAAACATTAGCCGGGTGTGGTAGCGCGCGCCTGTAATTCCGGCTACTCGGAAGGCTGAGGCGGAAGGAAAGCCGGAGCCCAGCAGGTCGAGGCTGCGGTGGCCGGGAGCGGCCACTGCACTCCAGTCTGGGCGACAGAGTGAGGCTCCAACTCAAAAAAAAAAAAAAATGACTGAAGTTTAAACATGTAAGAATACACAATTTTTTAAATAAATAAATTCCAATTTTTTGGGTCCTTCCTCATATAAAGGGAGACTACCAATAAAACTATATTATGTAAAGTACTAATATGCTTCCTGTTGACGACAATGTTATTGACAAGAAATCTAGGCTCTGTGAATGCTGGCTAAGAGAAAAGATGATCTATGGAACACAAAAGCCATCTAACTAAAGAATATTTTATATACTAACAATTTTCAGTATTTAAAGATTTTTTTCCCTTTTCTAATAACATGTAAAATTTAACATATTCTAATTCTAAAAAGTCTTCATAAGATTAAAAGCATAAGAGTAGGCAGATGCAGAAACAGCTTTTAAGATCAATCTCAAGTAAATTTTTTTAACTTCAATCTGACATTGCCAGAACTCCCTAGATTTAAGCTTTTATATGAATGTTACAAATCACTAACATGTTTACAATTCAAGTAACATCTTCAATAAAAATTATGCCATGCCCATTCATTCAAAAGAAAAATCAATAGAATGACATACTAAGCTTATCCTCTTACCTCACTATCGTTTTGAATTAAAAGCAGAGTTCCACTTTCTGCCGTTTCCATTTATTACTTTGTAATTTATTTTGTGTTTTCTAACAAAAACATATACCTCATTCTTCAAATAACACCTGCCTGTGTCTCCAAAGATAAAGGCAATGATATATTTGTAGCTGGCATTGTGCAATACAGAAGATGATTCATTTAAAAAACTATCTCTAAAGAGAAGACAATTTGTATAAAAGCAAGGTCCATTTATATTTGATCTTGATTTGTTTGTGCTTATCCAATGACTTTAAATATTTTGAGATATAAACAATAAATATGCCATAATTTTCATAATTAGTACATAAAAACTGTATACAGGTCATTCATTACCTCTTGAATATGTGCGGCAACTGCTGCTTTTGTATCAAAATCTAAACCTTGAATTCTTTCAATAAATTCTTCTTTCTTCTGACACTAAAATAAATGAGTAAGATAATCAATCATAAATTTGAAGGGTATGGTTCTTAAAATGTTGTAAATAACTAATACTTCTCAGGCTTGGCTATGTTTTCAACAGTACAGTAAGAGTTTTGTTTTGCATCCAAATGGTCTAAGACACTTAGCAGATAACATTTAGAAACATTTATTTTAAAAAGCAAGGCACTGAAAACCTATACTATTTTTATGTTGGAAAGTTCTAAAGTGGGAAACCATTGCATAACCCATCTGAGGTCAGTACAATATTATTATGCTAACTTTACACACAGAAGAAGTAAAGAATCAAGAACTTGTTTCAGGGAGGGTAAGTTTCTTGCCAAAAAACACAGTGAGTCAGTGGCAGAATTAGGAATACAGCCAAAATGCTCAGTCAGTCGGGGGCTATCACCAAACAACATAGCCTTTCTTCTTGGAAAAAAAATTTTAAGCAAGTTTTACTTCAAGCTTACAATTCATTCTCACATCTTCATTCCTATCAATCTTAATAAAAGAAACTCACTTTTGTGGCCCAGTTCAACATTTATAAGTTAATACATAAATATTTGATTTGTTTCTCATATAACATAAAGTTACTAGGGGCAAAATTTAAGAATGCATATACAAAGTAACATGTAACCAAATGGAATAAAGGCAGCAATTCTTTATTGTGTAACTTTAAAAAAAAAAAAGCTTTATATAAATTACAAATATTAAAATACAAACCTTATCTTTTTCCTTTCAATCAGTATTAACAGTTTAACATGCCTCTTAATCCCGACTTCCATCTACATCTCTTATGCTGCAAACCAACTGCTAGTATAACCCTATTCTTGTAGCTACCAAATGAGAAGTGCATACAAAACAGACAGTACCGCCTTGTCTAACTTAGATGCATCTCCTGGGCCAACTGCTGAACTACTAGTAAAGGCAATATACTCACAAAAATAAAAACTAGCAGCTCTTTGATCATGAAACTTATAAGGATCTGATTTATACTCCATACATTTATTTTATCAAATTGTAACACAAATTCTACTGCCACACAATTTAAACACACTCCAATCAGTGCAGAAAGTTCTTTATCTTCTAAAAATAAAATTATTAGGATACAATGTTTAAAACAAAATTACTAGACATATACAATCCTAGTTGTGATTAGAAGTCAGGATTTTGGGTTAATGGGATCAAAATTAATGAGTTTAAAAACAAGAATTTTGGCTGGGCATGGTGGTTCATACCTGTAATCCCAGCACTTTGAGAGGTCAAAGCAAGATGACTGCTTGAGACCAGGAGTTCGAGACCAGCCTGGGCAACACAGCAAGATCTCGTCTCTATTTTTTAAAAAATAAATTTAAAGGAAAAAAAATAAGAATTTTTTTATATTTGACAGGCCTTGTGGGAAAAATTAAGAATTACTTTCTAATTGTACACTTGTAACATATATAAAATAACTTACTTTTCAGGTATAATAACCTCAATTTTTAAATTTAACCCTTCTAAAATTTTTGACCTAAATAAAGTTTCTGAGTCAATCAGAATATAAAACTAAAGGGTTATTATAAAAGGTAATGACTATGATTACCAGAGAGTCCCCAAATTCACCTGCCATCTCTTTCTCTGCCTTCAGTTTAAATAAAACATACACACTTCCCTTTTCTGAGACCCAGGACCACTTTTTTTACTAGTACTATCTTTAGGAGCTCATCCTTTAGCATGATATCAACATAAATCAATGAGAATTTTTCCTTTATCCTTAAAATACACACAACTTCTACTAAATACCACCCTATTTCAAACATATTCTGAAAATATTTTCTAAATAGGTTAGACTTTTTTCAAGAATATAGACTGAATTTCATAGGCTCTTGAAAGACAAGAGAAAGACTGTCAAGATGGAAAAGAGAATTAAGAGAAGATTCAAGTTTTGAAAATGAATAATCAGATCAAATGTTCTATATCAGAGTTGTCTAATATAGTGATCGCTAGCTACATGTAGCTACTGAATACTTAAAATACAGATAGTGCAATTGAGAAACTGAAAATTTTATTTTATTTAATCATAATTAATTTTAATTTAAATAGCCACATGTGACTTGAGTCTACCGTATTAAGCAGCCCAGCTCTAGAACTAAGAAAAGTCTGAGCCGGGCTCGGTGGTTCAGCCTGGAATCCCGCGCCTTTGGGAGGCTGAGGTGAGTGAATTGCCTGAGCCCGCGGGTTCGAGACCCACCTGGGCAGCGAGACCTCATCTCTACAATAAATCAAAAAAATCAGGCGGGCGTGGTAGCGCATGCCTGTAATTCCGGCTACTCAGAAGGCTGAGGTGGAAGGATCGCCGGAGCCCAGCAGGTCAAGGCTGCGGTGGCCGGGAGCGGCCACTGCACTCCAGTCTGGGCGACAGAGTGAGACTCCAACTCAAAAAAAAAAAAAAAAAAGTCTGGTGTTAAAAACAAATACATATATAAATAGTTTAATTGCAGCTATAAAGACTCTTGCAAAGACTAAACAAATCATCAGCAAATTATTTTTTCCATTTAGAATTATGCTCTCTATATCTTTATGTAAAGTTCTTAAACTGTCATGGGCATTTAAATTACTTTTAACTGTATTGTTGTAACTGATTCCTAAGACAATAGATTACCATAATAGTCTAAGAATATAAAAACTGGGATGTAGGAAAAGTGAAAAAAAGTTTTTTGGGTAGAAGGTAGAAATGGGTCAGACAGCTTAAGCTTTTTTTATTTTTAAATCCAACCCCCGCCCCCTCAGCTTTTTTTTTTGAGACAGGATGTCACTGTCACCCAGGCTGGAATGCAGTGGTGCAATCACAGCTCACTGCTGCCTTGACTTTCTGGTCTCAAGCCATTCTCCTGCCTCAACCTCCTAAGTAGCTGGCACTATACAATTGGCCAATTTTCTATTTTTGTTGAGAAAGGTCTTCCTATGATGCCTAGACTGGTTTTGAACTCAATCAATCCTCCCACCTGAGCCTCTCAAAGAGCTGGGATTATAGGTGTGACCCACCATGCCCAGTAAGGATCTTAATACATTATTCCTCAAATTCTTCATATTTTCAATACCTGGTACTTTCTATCCTCTCTGTTGTTAAAGAAAGAAGACAGGCTTATGCTACAGTGAAATAAAGAAAAGGGCACCCAAAGCAAACTACTGAGCAAGAAAATAATAAAACAAGGAATACATTATAGTGTTTTAAATAAGAATAAGAAAACTAATCATATTATAGCTCTAAACAATTCATGGTTTTACCAATGAACAAAATATGCCACATATAAAAGTAGAAAAATTAACATTCCTTTTATGAAAGATTATCAAAAAAACAGGAATTAACAAATGTTGGTAAGGATGTGAAGAAACTGAAACCAGTCAGCATTGCTGGTGGGAATGTAAAATGGTACAGCACTATGGAAAGCAGTATGGTAATTACTAAAAAAATAAAATAAATAGAATTACCCCGTGATCCAGCAATTACACTTCTGAGTAGAATAGAAAGCAGTGACTCAGACAGATATTTGTACACCCATACTCACAGCAACATTATTTATAATAGCCAAAAAGTAGAAGCAACCCATGTGTTCCTCAACAATGAATGGATAAACAAACAATGAATTATTATTCAGGCTGAATACGGAAGAAAATTTTGACATAACACGAATGAACCTTAAAGAGATTATGCTAAATAAAATAAGCCGGTCACAAAGGAAAAAATACTTAATGATTCTATTTATATGAGGAACCTAGAGTAAACAATTTCACAGACACAGAAAGTAAAATGGTAGTTGCCAAAGGCTAGTGACAAAGGGGAGAGGGAGTTATTTAATGCGTATAAAGTTTTAGTTTCAGAAGATGAGAACATTTCTAGAGATGGATGCATGGTGGTAATGATTATACAACAATGTGAATGTACAATAATCAGAATACTACCAAACTACATATTTGGAAATGGCTGAAATGGCAAATTTCCTATTATGTATATTTTACCACGGTTACAAATTAAAATTAAAGTAATACCTGTATCAGCAAAAAAAAAAAACCTCTTTAAACTGAGCTACATTTGCTATTTTTATGTATTCTCAGAAAAAATAAATGCCTCCACTAGAAATTGTTTTATTTCCATTTTAACTACCTCCCTCTCATGTTACCAGGCTGCAGTGCTGTGGCTATTCACAGGCGTGAGCACAGTGCACTGCCGCCTTGAACTCCTGGTCTCAAGCAACATTCCTAAGTGGCTGGGACTAAAGACGCATTGCCACACCCTTCAGAAATTGTTTTATTTCCTGAAAAAGTAATATGATAATTATAGTTCTAAATTGCTAACTTTTAAGACCCTTTACAGATCATTGATGGGTAAACAATAGATTGTAGCCCTCAAAAGACCAAGATCAAAACTGGTTTTCAGAATCAAATACTAATGTTAGAATCTCTTTTGTGGGTACCTATAAAGGTCAAAACGTTAATTCCAACCACACTTGACCAAACTCAGTTACTTCCAGCACTACTCAACATGGATGAAGTCCAAAACAAGTTATATTTCTGGATATTAAATAGCCAGTACTGATATAAAACCTAACTTCTGCTGAAAAGGAGGGAATTTTACAGTTTTTAGAACAAGGAAATTTCCAAACAACAAATACCGCAAAAATTTTTCCTTCTCTGTGTAGGATGGTTTCACTTATGAATCTTTCAACTATCTCAGGGCTAGAATAAAGAGTCAAATACATGAATGAAAATTCTAGTTGATGTTCAGAACTGACTCAGGAAACTGGTGCTATTCATTGAAAATATTCTGGAGGAACCTGAGTTAGCCAGCCAATAATAAAAATACCCAAGCCCTGTCGTCAGACAGTTTTCTTCATTTTCAAAGTCATTTCTGTGGCTTTTATTTTGTGTATATTTAAGGGTAAAAAAATCTTAATTATAACTTATTCTGTACGGTAAGATTTTTAGATATTGGTCAACATGGCTGTTTTTGAATGTTGCTTCCTCTTAAGAATTCCCTATTTGTTCCTTCAAAAAAAAGAAAATATTTTTTCAATTTCCCAAGGCTAGCTTTTTTTCTGTTTCTTATCATGAATACAATATCTTTTGAAACCTGTGATACACTGATTTCCTGAGCTCTAATATATCAGCAACCTTTATCTTGCTATTTCTACCTACAAACCATAATGATAACAGATAAAGTTGACCAAGATGTTGGAAAACAGATTTATGCCACTTATATTAATATATTATATACTAAACATGAGAATTTTAACCTGTTCAATTAGTACACAAATTTTCTGTATTAGAGAGGACTAGAATTCTAGAAAGTGTTCCAACAATACTTGTTCCCTGACTGGTTCCTCAATAGTTTCTTCTCTAGAAGCACATTTTGGCTCTTTAGTAACAACAAAGATTTCTAATTGTTCACACAGTGACAGCTAAAGGCTGACAGGAGGTTTGGATTATTACACATTTAATGTTATTAGCACTACAGGATGAAATCTAAACTCAAAGCAAGTGACAAATCCAGTCCTTTATAACCCAATCCATGTAAACTCTACAGTTTATTCTCTTACTATTCTCCCACATGAATGTTACATTCCAGTCATACTTAATGTTCCTTGAACAAGTTGTTTTCTCAATATCTTTGCTTTCCTTTCAAACATTACCTTATCAGAGGGCTTCCCAAACACTACAAACAAACTTAAAATACTTCTACACACCAATGTATCTTGTAATTATTGCCCTGTAGCCTTATTCTTTGGTCTGTCTGCCTCTAAAATTTAGTCTTCAAAGTGTGTACTTTTTTCCTAAAATTTATGTTTCTCTTTTTTTTTTTTTTTTTTTGAGTTGGCACCTCACTCTGTCCCCTAGGTTGGAGTGTAGTAGCACATTCACCGCTGCCACAGCCTCTAACCTAATGGGCCAAGGCAATTCTTCAACCTCAGTCTTTCTGTTTTTTTTTTTGTTTTTTTTTTGAGTTGGAGTCTCACTCTGTCACCCAGACGGGAGTGCAGTGGCCACTCTCGGCCACCGCAGCCTCGACCTGCTGGGCTCTGGCGATCCTTCCGCCTCAGCCTTCCAAGTAGCCTAAACTACACAGTCTTTCAATTAGTTGGAACTACAGGTGAGTGCCACCACGCCCAGCAAATTTTTTAATTTATTATAGAGACAAGGTCTCATCAAGTGGCCTGGGCTTCAGGCAATCCTCTGGCCTCTGCCTCCCAAAGTACTGGGATTACAGGTGTGAGCCACCACACCCAGCTTGTCCCTGTCTTTTAACATAGCATATGGCATATAATAAGCATTTTTTAAAAAATCTGGTCCCTAATATTTTTAAAATACAGAATGAACCAATAGTTTTTAAAATTGGATCTCTCCTTCTTTCTTTGTAGATATGTAAGTCTGGCACCACAATTGATGCAAATGTCAAGGCTTTCAAGTAAAAGAATATTTCTGCTATGACTACACAGACATAAAGTAAACACAAAGACTGGTTTCCAAGTGTCTCGACAGGCTCATATCACATCAAAGACCCCAGGTCTGACAACCTTTCCATCTCCTCATTTATATAAAAACACTGAATGATGTTGACACAGTCTAGTATAATGGTGTCCTTGAATCTTCAGTTTTGTTTTCTACAGCTGATAAAATCTATTCTCTCTTAATATAAAAAAATTAATTTGCTTATATTTATTCTCTTTATTCTCAAATATATGTACTACTTTAGTCCTGAACATCTTCCAAACATAGTACTATAAGATTACTCTTCACTGGTTCTAGCTACACTTTCCTAAAGTCACTTTCACATTAGTAACATATTTTGTCAGCTGGATATAGTGGCTTATACCTCTAATCCCAACATTGTGGGAGGCTGAGGTGGGAGGACTGACTATTTGAGTCCAGGAGTTTGAGACTAGTCTAGGCAAAATAAAGAGACTTCATCTCTACCAAAAAATAAAAATATTAGCCAGGTATGGCGCATCTATAGCTCCAGCTAACTTAAGAAGCTGAGATGGGAGGATTGCCTGAGTCCAGGAGGTCGAGGCTGCAGTGAGCTGTGACCATGTTAACGCACTCCAGTCTAGGAGACAGACAGAGACTTCAACTCAAAAAAAGTAAAAATAAAATAATATATTTTGTCTACTGGCTCTTATCTATTTTCTTTAAGTTAAAATACTAACAAGAGTAAATTCTTCCTCTCAACTTTAAAACTCACCTCCAGACTACACTGTTCTCTGTAAACATCTCAAAATCACCTTTATTTTCCAACTTACTTTACAAATGTCACATCCATGTATATTTATATAATTTCCTTTTATAAAATGTTCCCATTCTCCATCTTTTATTACACCTCAGTTCATTCAAATAGTCTTCCTCCCTTTTCCAAAGACCATCTGAAATAATACCTACCTTACAAACCCTTTCCAGATTGTGTGACTCTACAGTACAAGTAAACAAAACCAGTTATTATATTTATAGAAAAACCTAAGAATATCTAGTGCTACTAGAAAAACTTTCTTGTTTTAATTACATGTCAACATTACTAATGTAAACTATTTTAGAATGTAGGCTCCTTACAAAGACAGGTCTCTTTACACATTATTTTGCTTTATGCAACATTTAGTTCTGTGCAATCAATAAGAAGAAGTCTCTATCTCTAATGTTATGATAAGTGAATTTTCAACAATGCTTCATTAAGAATTTTAAGAAAAATATAATCAGCCTATTGTTCTTTACAACACAAGTTAAATCATAGAAGTTGTTTTATAACTTGAGCATCTGGGCCTGGCACAGTGGTTTATGCCTGATAAAACCTGTTTTAAAAATCTGGTCACAGCCGGGCTCGGTGGCTCAGCCTGTAATCCCGCACCTTTGGGAGGCTGAGGTGAGTGGATTGCCTGAGCCCACGGGTTCGAGACCCACCTGGGCAGCGAGACCTCATCTCTACAATAAAT
>NW_007253504.1:419723-422130 GCF_000164805.1 Carlito syrichta
AAAAAAAAAAAAAAAAATCTGGTCACAGCACGCTAGGAAGCCAAGGTGGATCACTCGAGGCCAGGAGTTCAAGACCTCAACTCTACAAAACATAATAGCAAGAGACTATCTCTACAAAACAAATAAACAAAAAACCCACGAAATTTTTTTTAAAAAGCATTAATAGTCATTCAAATATAAAAAATTCTTGGTAAATTTCCTTATAAAATACCCACTGGCAGAATCAAAAGAGCCTGAGTTGGTTAACCCATCAAAAGCTTTAATCTATTAGAAAAGGAAACATTATTTCATGTCATCCTTTTTATTTTCTAGCATCTGGAATGCTATCATGTGAGTTACAGAAAATAGGCAGGGGGAAGTGGCTGAGATATTGTTGTCTTTTTTTATTCCCTTACAGATGGCAATAACAATGGTTTCTTTAATATTCTGAGGCTTTTCCCTAACCTGTTCATTAAAAAGGTCATTGGTTCTGCTCCATTTCCACTGTCAATTTTAGTAACAAGCAATTAACAACCCAGCAGTAACTAGCAGTAAAAACCAAACTTATGTGGTCACTATGTCATCTAAATTTACATAATATTCACCAACAGAGGGCATTTTTGGAGGCAAATACAGTATATAAAGGCTGTAAATAATTAAGGGTTGTATTTCCAACTTAGGATCTAAAGACCAAATTAGAACAGCAATGAAAACAAACACCACATTTAACTTAATAATCAATTGTGAAGTAAACACCTGTGTATTACATAGCATGAAATTTTAATATATATTGTGTGAGAAAACAGTTCCCAAGCAGTCAGTTCTAAAAACCAACACTCTTTAGGACATCTAATTTTACTAGTGGTCAGTTATTTGTTTACAAATAATCTCATTCCACAAAGAAGACACTTTATTTTTTTTTATTTTTTATTTTTTTCATTTTTTATTTTTTGAGTTGGAGTCTCACTCGGTCGCCCAAATTGGAGTGCAGTGGCCACCGCAGCCTCGACCTGCTGGGCTTCGGCGATCCTTCAGCCTCAGCCTTCCAAGTAGCCGGAATTACAGGCATGCGCTACCACGCCCGGCAGATTTTTTGATTTATTGTAGAGATGAGGTCTTGCTGCCCAGGTTGGTCTCGAACCCACGGGCTCAGGCAATCCACTCACCTCAGCCTCCCAAAGGCGCAGGATTACAGGCTGAGCCACCGAGCCTGGCAGAAGACACTTTAAAGTAACATGTAATCACCCATCCCAAAAATGACTGAATAAATGAAAAATCAACATGGTATGACAGATTTTAAAGTCAAACTAGAGTTGAACATCAGTTCTTTGGTCTAATAGCAATATGACCTAAATTTAGAACGGACCATCCTGGTTTGCCTGGGATAGACCCAGTTTACACATGCAGTTGCACTCTATTAACAGTAACTTCTCTGACTTTCACAAATGTCTTAATTTGGGCAATAACGCAAATATCACCCTATCTAAACTCCAATCTCCTTACCTAAAAAAAAAATCTGAGAAAACCTACATAAGGTATAATATCTGAAAAAAAGGAGGAATTCAATAAATCATAGCTACCATTATTACTATAGTCATTGAACAAAGAGCACTATAACAATAGCCCAGACTCCTAAAACATTTATCAAAAACCATGCTTCCTTTTTAAAGTTAATCTCCCTTCCCTTCTAAAACATACACACATGCAAAAATAAATCATAAGAATGTTTTGGGAGAAGTTTTCAAGGGTACTTCTGAAGAAATCTGAAAACTTAGGATCATTAGAAGCCTTAGAATAGACAGAATAGTTCAATATTTAAATGATTTGACTATAATATAACTAAACATTGAAATAAAACAATAGAATAAGTGCTTGTCTTCCACATAATCTCCTTAGGGGGTTATATAGTTATTTAACATTTTCTAACATAGTCTTTGAAAATGAATGATCTATCCTTAAGTCTTTCAGAAACCAGAGTCTGAAAAAAAAAAAATCAACATATAAAGAAGCTGTTAAAATGAAGATATTAAGAAATATTCTAACTTACCTGAACTGCACAACCCAGTAAAAGTAAAAGTAGCTTTTTAACTTCTTCTGTGCCTTGTTCTGAAATAAAAATAAGTACAACATTTTGCTCTATTTCAACTTTCTTTTCTCTACTGGGAGAATCACTTCTAGAGGTAACAGTCACAATAACTTGACCAAAGGATTAACTCTATAAACAAATATGGTGGAAAATTCAAAACAGCAGCTCTGTGTGTTACACAATGTGGTACTAGCAAAAGACATGGACAAGAATCTCAGTTTTAAAAAGCTACAGAATAAACAGGCTTCAAGGATCTGTGCAATAAGTATGCTATCAATCCACTCTATTTTCTTTTTTTTTTTTTTGAGTTGGAGTCTCACTCTGTCACCCAGACTGGAGTGC
>NW_007253504.1:422251-463114 GCF_000164805.1 Carlito syrichta
CCAAGTTGCCCAAGCGGGTCTCGAACCCGCGGGGCTCAGGCAATCCACTCACCTCAGCCCACTCCATTTTCATAAATGCTTATATAGTACACCAGGCTGCCAAATCAAGAACCTAGCAAATTATGCTGATATAGGAACATGCCACAGAGGCAGCCAAAATGGCTCCTCCTAGGCCTATTAGTGTTTTCTTACTAAAACAGACATTTTATAATTCATCAACCTATAAAGTTTAAATAGTTTTCTACTCTGCAAGTTCATGAGGATCAGAATCTCAAACGTCTGTTACAGTGAGGCTATTAAATAAATGTATATAATAAGCCAGGTAAAAGTTAATGATCTATGACAGAACTGGAGAGAATATTCCCTGTGCAACAGCATTCAATTAAGATTTTCTTAAAATATTCAGCTGGGGAAAATAATTACTTCTTTGGGCCAGACTTTCACCATCAGGCCAACCTGTCTACCATGAAATCCAAATCTTCTTTTTATACATTTCCTCCTACTCTCCATGAAACAACAGACTTTCTAGTTACACTAAGCCACGTTAATCACCATTATCCCCAAATATGCATACATACACACTCCTCTGCCTTAACTTCTGCAACTCCCTCTGTCCGTCCTTCTTCCCCCATCTCCTCACCCCCTAGCAAACTACTTGATAATCACAATCCTAGGCACAGCTCTATCATCTTCCTTGACCCAATCACCAAATCTCACTAATTTGTCAACTTTAAGAATAATCAATGGTTCAGTATTTTATAGGCCTTAACATCTGTATATATTTCTACTTCATACTAATTATTACATGATTTCCTAGTAATCTGTGTATCTCTCACCAAACCACAAGATCCTCCAGATTATGAACCATTTCTTTATATTCCTGGCCATGTGGAATGGAAAATAATTCATCTACTTTTTTTCAACCTTTTTATTTGTATACTCAAACATCAAAGGGTATCTCTAAAGACTATTTAAACTCCAAATTCACTGCATCTAATTGATAGCTTCCTCTATCAAAGTAGTCACTTGATTTTAGTTTCTATTTTATTATTATTTGTTTTAACTGAGGGGAGGTGGAAGTTGGAGAAGATATACTTGATTTGAATAACATGTAGCCTGTAAGAATAAGTCCATTGTTGAAACTATTAGGTAGCTGTTACTTTTCCTAGTTGTTTAAAAATTAAAACTCTAAAATATCACTTTTTTTCTTTTTTTTTGAGTTGGAGTCTCACTGTGCTGCCCAGGCTGGAGTGCAGTGGCACACTCAGGGCCACTGCAGCCTCAATCTGCTGGGTTCAAGCGATCCTTCTGCCTCAGCCTTCCAAGTAGCTGGGATGCAGGAGTGTGCCACCATGCCCAGCTAATTTTTTGATTTATTGTAGAGATGAGTTCTCGCCAAGTTGCCCAAGCTGGTCTCGAATCTGTGGGCTCAGGTAATCTCCTCACCTCAGCCTCCCAAAATGCTGGGATTATAGGTGTGAACCACCAAAAGCACAGCTAAAATATCACATTTAAGATCAGGCAAACAGCAGAAAATTTTGAAGAAAAAAATTTAAATGATCTAAGAAACTGTTTCTCACCTTTCTATTCAGAAGTAGTTTAACATAGATTAAAACACATCAATCAGTGAGACAAGATTCAAACAACTCTGGCAATGGTAGACAGTAAATATATGAATAGAAATTATTTCAAAATCACTTCTTTTCTAAGGTTATATTCCTTTACATTTATAACTACATATTCTTCTACACTTGTTTATAACAAGATACTAAAAACCATCACAGAAAAGTATCAATTTGCTATAGCAGAAAAACCATTGGCCTTAATATAAAATTTATGTCTGGTCTCACCTACAACTTACAAATATTCAAAGCTTGTTTTCTCTCTGTAAAACGGAATATCACTTCCAACTTCTTCTACAGAGTTGTGAAAAACCTAGAATTAACATAAATGAGCAAGCTTGTGGTAAACACCATAGTAAACCTCTGTTAAAAATTAGACATAAGCCGGGCTCGGTGGCTCAGCCTGTAATCCCGCGCCTTTCGGAGGCTGAGGTGAGTGGATTGCCTGAGCCTGCGGGTTTGAGACCCGCCTGGGCAGTGAGACCTCATCTCTACAATAAATCAAAAAATCAGCCGGGTGTGGTAGCGTATGCCTGTAATTCCGGCTACTCGGAAGGCTGAGGCGGAAGGATCGCCGGAGCCCAGCAGGTCGAGGCTGCGGTGGCCGGGAGCGGCCACTGCACTCCAGTCTGGGCGACAGAGTGAGACTCCAACTCAAAAAAAAAAAGAAAAATTAGACATAATAGCCGGGTGCGGTAGCTAACGCTTATAATCCCAGCAATCTGAGAGGCCAAGGTGCGAAGACTGCCTGAGCCCACAGGGTCAAGACCAGCCTGAGCAACATTGTGAGACCTCATCTCTACAGTAAAAAAAAAATTAGCCGGGCACAGCGGTGCTACTTGGAAGGCTGAGGTGGAAGGATCACCTGAGTCCAGAAGGTTGAGGCTGCAGTGGCTGTCAGCATGCTACTGCACTCCAGCCTGGGCGACAGAGTGAGACTCCAACTCAAAAAAAAAAAAAATTAGACATTATTATCACATATTATCACATTATGTTCATTTTAATACTTACCAGAAAAGGGATTTTTGCCAATGATTAAGATATTTGGCAACGACATCATGATCAACTGCTGTAAAGTCTCCTGTGAAAAGATATCCAATAGTTGTTATATGAGTAATGCTAACTAGGCAATAGCTCATCAAGTTATAACTTATGATTTGTATATTCTTCTGTAGGTATGTTATTTAGCAATAAAAAAAGATATATACGGTTTTAAATCTTTTGTAACTTTAAATTAATGATGTTAATAACTAAAATTATAATACCAGATAGATTTAAGTTAATAATATATTAAATGTCTACAAAGTAAAAGTATCCAAGTCAAACTGATTTAATATTTATTATTTGGAAACGTGAAATTTTAGGTGCTAGAAAATTAAGAAACAATCCTCAATAAAAGAATAAGCTTGTGCACTCTTTTTGTTCTTTTTGTTATTTTTCTCTAAGGGAACTACAAATGTTAACTGATATTAAAATTAAGAAAGCTAACCATTTTATTAAAAATCCTATCTTACTATCATTTCACGAAAGTCAGTTCCTCCTCAGTAAATCATTATTACTCTCCCTTATCTAGAATAGATGTTTAACTTCCTTTAACTTCTGTAAAATTTTAGTGACAAGAACATACATCTGTACATTCTAATGGCACAAGATGATTCAGAAAGAATGAAATGTTTTCAAATTATTCAATGTAGGTAATACATCAAGTATGCATTTTCTGTTTATACCACCTCTTTCCTGAGAAATGAACACATTGTGTCTGCTATTACAATCACTGATACTGATAATATTAAAAAGGTCTGGGATAAATTAGCCTACAGGATGGATGAGTGCCATGTGATAGTACTGAATCTATGATACATTACAGAAATAGTTATGACAGATTCTTGACAAACTGGCTTTGACTACATGTTCAGATATAACTAGTTACTGAGGAATAAGGGTTTTTTTTGGTTTTGGGTGGGTGGGGGGTTTTGAGTTGGAGTCTCACTCTGTTGCCCAGGCTGGAGTGCAGTGGCACGCTCCCAATCACCGTAGCCTCAACCTGCTGGGCTCTGACAATCCTTCCACTTCAGCCTTCCAAGTAGCCAAAACTACAGGCATATGCTACCACGTCAGGCTAATTTTTATTTATTTATTTACTGTAGAGATGAGGTCTCCCCAAGTTGCCCCGGTAAGTCTCAAACCCGCAGGCTCAGGCAATCCACTCACCTCCATCTCCCAAAGGGCTGGGATTACAGGTTGAGCCACTGAGTCCAGAAAGTATTCAACTCTTTCTGAATCCTCTATTTAACTTAATACTATAAGCAAATAACCATGAAAAATAACTAAGAAAAGTTAATTTGTACTTCTTTTTAAAGATGTATAATTTTAGATCCATTAAAGACCTGTCCATGGTTAGTGGGTGGTATGACACCAGATGCTAATTAATCTTTTATCTATAATTCTTTATAGATATAATATTAGAAAGTTTCAAAAAAATGTCTTCAGTATTACATTTATTAAGTCTTTAAAAACTATTACCAAAAATATGCATGCATTTAAATACTCAATATATGCATCATGTTAGATAAAAATATAATTAAGAATATTAAGAATAAATGTCAAATGTCAAAAACAGCTAAAATCAACTATTTTTAAGGCTTTATCATGTCATTCACAGACTTTACCTAACTCTAAAAACACAATAAATATATTAAAGAAAGAGAAAAAGAATATATAAATAAGACCAAGATAAATAAGAGTTTGTTTACTAAGAAAGAGAAACAAACTAAATGACAGTTCAAAGGTGATAATAGGCCAGTTGTGGGAGTTCACGCTTGTAATCCCAGCACTTTGGAAGGCTGAGGCAAGAGGCTTGTCTGAGCCTAGGGGTTCAAGATCAGCCTGGGCAGCTTGACAAGAACTTGTCTCTAAACAAACAAACAAACAAACAAACAATTAGCCAGGCATGGTGGCATGTGCCTGTGGTTCCAGCTACATGGAAGGCTGAGGCAGAAGGATCACCTGAGCCCAGGAGATTGAGACTGTGATGGCCATGCACATGTCACTGCACTCCAGCCTGGGTAACAGAGTGAGACTCCAACTCAAAAACAAAAACAAAGGTGATAACATATATTTCTAAATTAGTGAAGATACTTCATTTATTGTTACTCAAGAGATGGAACCTATAAAAAAGGAGAAAGAAGCCAGGCTGGGTGGCTCAGCCTGTAATCCCGCGCTTTGGGAGGCTGAGGTAAGTGGATTGTCTGAACCCACGGGTTCGAGACCCGCCTGGGCAACTTGGTGAGACCTCATCTCTACAATAAATCAAAAAATCAGCCGGGCGTGGTAGCGGGCGCCTGTAATTCCAGCTACTCGGAAGGCTGAGTCGGAAGGATCGCCAGAGCCCAGCAGGTCGAGGCTGCAGTGGCCGGGAGCAGCCACTGCACTCCAGTCTGGACGACAAAGTGTGAGACTCCAACTCAAAAAAAAAAAAGAGAAAAAGAATGAATTTTACCAATACAACTGAAAGAGAAAAAAAGTTGTAAGAAAACCAGGACAGTCACTCACTCAACAGATTCTTACTGAGTATCAATTACCTGTCAGACATTGTTCTAGACACTGGAAATACAGCATTGAACAAACAGAAATTCCTGCTCTCATGCAATTTACATTTCAGTAGGAGTAGACAAACAATAAAATAAGTAAACGTTACTGGTGTAAGTGATAAGGATAAAAATAAAGCAGAGGATGAGAAAGAGTACTGGTGGAGGTAGAGATGAGGAGAATGTTAAAATTTTTTAAAAGATATGCAGTATTCAAATATACACAATGTGAGTTTGAGTGTTTTCAGGACTATTAAAGCAAAGTTTCATTGACTAGGTAGAAATTCTATTCCAGCAGACATTCCAGAAAGATCTGATGAACTACAATAAGAAAAAGACAGAAAAAAGAAAAAATGGAAAGAGATTACATTACAGAAAATAATAAGCAGAGGTCCCTTGAAAGCTATCACAAGTAGTTTCATTCCACTATGTAATTTTAGTTGGCTTTGTATAAATTTCCTATTAAAAAATAGTATATTAATCATATTTTTTCACTGTCCACATAAAACCTTTTTTTAATTGACATATAGTCATGCACCACATAATAACGGTTTGGTTAATGATGAAATGCATATGTGATGGTGGTCACATAAGATTATAAATGCTGTGTTGTTTTTTGGGGGTTTTTGGTTTTTTTTAGTTGGAGTCACCCAGGCTGGAGTGCAGTGGCATGCTCCCGGCCACTGCAGCCTCGGCCTGCTGGGCCCAGGCGATCCTTCCACCTCAACTTTCCAAGTAGCTGGAACTACAGGCATGCGCCACCACACCTGGCTCATATTTTGGTTTACTGTAGAGACGACGTCTTGCCAAGTTGCCCAGGCTGATCTCAAACCTCTGGGCTCAGGTAATCCTCTCACCCCTGCCTCCCAAAGTGCTGAGATTACAGGCGTGAGCCACCATGCCCAGCCATAATACTGTGTTTTTACCATACCTTACCTATGCTACGATACACAAATATGGGCAACCCCCTCGGGTCCCCTCCCACTGTGGGAGCTTTTCTGTCCTCTGAATAAAGGTGCTTTGTAAAAAAAAAAAAGATACACAAATATCACTGTGCTATAGTTGCCTACAGTAATACGCTATACAGGTTTATGGCCTAGGATCAACAGGCTGCACCACATAGCCTAAGTATTGTAGTAGACTATACCACCTAGGTTTGCATAAGTACATTCTTTGATATTCCTATAACAAAATTGCCTAATGACACATTTCTCAGTGTTCTATCCCCATTTCTCAGTGTTCTACCCCAGCATTAAGGTATACATGACTATACATTACAAATCTGTATGAATAAAAGTTCATGCTGTTAATGCATTGTAAGAAAGACTATTTCAAGTATATACCAGATTAAACATTATTTAGTCACTATTCAAAGATAATTTAAAGTAGGCTCGCCTTCTCACTATAAATCATCTGTAATTCTCTCTTCACAGTAAGAAGTTAAACAACACTTCTGGCAAAGGTTAGGCCTCATTTCCCTTCCTGAATCACCAGAGTTAGCAAACTGCCATCACTAAAACTGCATGCTTCAGTAGAACTAAACATGGGTTCAAAGACTTCTAAAATACTGGGGCTGCCAAAAAAAAAGTATCACAAATAATGCATACACATTTTAAGAGATGCTATTATTACTTTCGAAGTTGAATTTAATTAGGTAGCAATGATGCATGATGTTTGCTAAAAAGACAGTGTTAATCAAATGAATGCTGGCATCACCATGTGACAGGCAAGAAAGTCAAAGAAAATGGTGGAAGCATAGTTGTCGTTCAAGAAGCACAAGACCATTTTGGTATTTAACTTAATACCCCTTGACTTCTACCTATGGGGGACCTTAAAGAATGTGGTACTTAAGGAAACCGACTAACACTACCAGTACTTAGGAAAGAAACTGAAATGGCATGTGCAGCGATACAGGTGGATTTGGTCAACGTTGCTCAAGCAGTAGTTCGCCATAATCAGAAGTGTCTAGACACTGATGGTAACCACTTGGTGCACCTCTTGTAATTGCAAAAGTCAAACGTGACTTGTAGTCATCTTTTGTTATTGGTATATATTGAATACTACAATTTTAATACAGTTTTTTCCTTTCTTAAAGTGTGTATACATTTTTTTGGCACTGTCCATATGTAGGAAAGACAGTCCCTCTTCTGAGACCCATATAATTCAATGCATGATTACACTTATTATAGTATGTATTTGTTCTTCTATCTGTGTTACTAGGGAAAATAATTAAGGCTATTTTATCATATTTTAGTATACTACAGAAAAAAATTAAATGAAGGGTATTAAAAGGAAAGGACATCTTACAAGTGTCAAACATATAATGGAATATAAAACATTTGTTATATAAAAAACATAGAATCTAGTTTTCTTGGCTACTGAATTTTATTAATACTTCAAATATTAGGCCAGGTGCAGTGACTCATGCCTGTAATCCCAGCACTTTCAGAGGCCAAGGCAGGAGGATTGCTTGAGCCCAGGAATTTGAAGCCAGCCTAGGCAACATAGCAGGACCTCCTCCCTACCAAAAATAAATAAATAAATTAGCCAGACATGGTGGCATGCACCTGTAGTCCAGCTACTCAGGAGGATGAAGCAGAAGGATCATTTGAACCCAGGAGGTTAAGGCTGCAGTGAACCGTGATCATGCCACTGCACTCCAGCCTGGGTGACAGAGTAAGATCTTGACTCTTGTCTCAAAAAAACCTCCAAATATATATTATAATAGATGCTAAAGAAAAATCTAAAAAGTATCTGCTTTCTGTAGCATAATGTTCATAATATTCTGTAGAATGGTACTAGATCTGATTTTTAGTTGCTGTTGTTTTTAATAAGTGATATTATGCCACACAAATACTTCCTAATAAATTTAAGTTGCCTAACTGTAACATGCTCTTTTTTGGGGGGGGGGGGCTCGAATGGTTCACATCATTATTTTAATGAAACTTGAAGAATAACTTTTTCATTTAGTACTTATTTAAACTTCACCCAGTATATTCATATCAAACATTAGCTATGACAGGATTTTAAAAATGGACTAGGATTTTTTTACTTGTAAACTGTCTCTGATATTTAAATTTGCCATCTCTCTCTCACTCATAGGAATAAAAATAACTTTAAAAAGAGCCTAAGTAATTTTACAACAGTCATAATTTACTTATTTTCTGACTTGAAAACGTTTAAATACTCATTTTCAAGACATAAAAGACATTTGCTATAGATCAGGTGATTATTTGAAAAGGTCTCAACTACCACTTAACTATAATGAAGTATACACAAAATAAACTTACTGATAATCTAATGTTACCAGTTACCTCTCTCACAAACTTTCATATTACTACTTCACTGTCCTTATACTATTTATCACAATAGAAATTATTTTATTTAGTTGTTTATTTATCTATTATCCCTCTACTAGGACTGAAAGCTCCATGAAAATAGGAATACGGCATGTCCCACACACCACTGCAGCCCCAATGCCAGGTAGAATGACTAGTATTCAATAAACGGGAGCGGCAACTCAACCGCACTTTTTTACAATATAGTGAAAAACAAATCACTTTATATTAAATAGTATAAGTTGGAGCCAATTATTTTATTGTAAAGACATATGGCTTATAATGGAATTCTGAACACTGAGGAACTTATTTATGACAAAAAAAATCAAAATTTTATATATTTTCCTGAAGTGTGGTAACGTGTGAAACAGTCACTAACATGCATTACATGTTCATTGATACCTGTTGTGAAATAGTACTTTGTTTGACATCTTCTATCTGGTATTTTTCTGTTCGAGCAGACAATGCAGTCTCATTTTCTTCCTTCAACATTAATATTATGTAATATATTATCCAGTCTATTGTTTGAAGACAATGTGGAAGGACATACTAGTAATTCCTGAAAACCACTTCTCAACTGATCAATCAGAAGCTTGACAAACTTCATATAGGACATAGGTATTTTTCATTGTTTTTAAATGAGAAACTTCAAGGAAACATATATTTTTGAAAAATTTGCGCTTGCATAATCACCAGCAATCACTTTATGTCTCCTGAGAGGGGACACTGAGTTATTTGTTATTAATAGATTTACAATATTCCCTCAGAGAGAGCATCTGAGTGCAAAGTGTTAACATTTGGACTTCTTCAATCTTGGCACTATTAACATTTTGGGCTGGAGGAATTATGCAATAGATGCTTTAGCTCTGTCCCTAGCTTCCAACCACTAGTAGTATCTCCAGCTGGACAACTAAAAATGTCTTCAGTTATTGACAAATGTCTTCCAGGGCATAAATTCACCATCCATTGAAAATTACTTATCTAAACTGTTGAACTGATTTATTTCACAATTCTCTCCTCCCCAAATCTCTTTGTGACTATACCATCATTAAATAACATGATAATTTGAACACCTGACATGGGCAAGAAGGAAGACAGAGAATAAGAAAGAAACAGTGATAAACAGGAATGAAATACTAATACATGCTACAACATGGGTGAGCCTTGGAATCATAATGCTAAGCAAAAGAAACCAGGCACAAAAGACCACATATTACAAGAGTCTGTATAAAAGTCTAGAAGACAAATCTATAGACAGGAAATAGACTAGTAGTTGCCTAAGGATGAGGCTGAGGGTGGTAATACAGGATTGCGGAAATGAAGAGTGTCTGTTAATAGATACAAGATTTATTTCTAGAGGATGAAAATATTCTAAAATTGAATGTGCTAATGATTGCACAACTCTGTAAATACACTAAAACCATTAAATTGGACACTTTAAATGGGTAAATTGTATGGTATGTAAAGGATATTTCAATAAAGCTGTTACAAAAAACACAAAAGCAGCAGTATATAATACAGAATTAGGTTGCAATGACAAATTAAGACTGATGCGGAAATCTCTTTGCCTTTTGTTTTTTTCCCCCAAGGAATCCCATTACAATTTCCAAGGGAAACTTTCACCTGCCTAAAGAAAACATAAAACCAAAAATCTAGCATTGTTCTAATAAGCACAAAACTGATGAGTTGTCAAAATGAGTCACTTTATCACAAGACTTTTGTTTAAAATATCTAAAATTACTGATATAAAACAACAGTAAGAGAAAAATAGATAATACCATAACTCCTAACTCGGTGAAATAAATTGCAGAAAATGAGAGCCTGAACACTGATAAGTATTAACAATAGAAACATCTCGCACAGATTTTCATTTTTGGCAACAAGGGGGACAGAAGAGAAGGATGGAGGGAGGGAGGGCAGGCAGACAGGCAGATGAAAATACTGGATAATTTTTAATAATGTTTTTAATGTATGACTGAGCTCAAAAGAAAGTAAAAAGATAATTCCCAGTTAAAAGATAAAAAGAGAAAGAAAAAAAAAAAAAACCTGAAACCTGCAAAGGAAGACAAGAGAGAAGCTGACTTTCTTGACCTCTGGTGGAAACAAAAAAACCTGTTTCTCCAAGGATCAGCAATAATGTGGTCCCAGTTTAAAAATAAAATGTGAACTGGATGCAGGGACTTGGACCTGTAATCCCAGCTACTCAGGAAGCTGAGGCAGAAAGGTTACCTGAGCAGGCCATGGGTAGCTCACATCTGTAATCCCAGCACTTTGGGAGGCAGAGGCAAGAGGATTGCCTAAACCCAGGGGTTTGAGACCAACCTGGGCAATTTAGCAAGATCTCGTCTCTACAATAAATCAAAAAATTAGCTGGGCATAGTGGTGTGTGCCTGTAGTTTCAACTACTTTGAAGGCTGAGGCAGAAAGAGTGCCTGAGTCCAGCAGGTGGAGGCTGTGGTAGCCATGAGCGTGCCACTGCACTCTAGCCGGAGTGACAGAGTAAGATTACAACTCAAAAAAAAAAAGTCACTTGAGCCCAGGAGTTGGAGGCTGCAGTGAGCTTTGATCCTGCCACTTCACTCTACCCTGTGCAACAGAGCCAGGACTTACCTTAAAAAGTAAATAAATAAAAATAAAATGTGAACACATACAAACCTAATGTACAAACATATAAATATAGAAAAAAATCCATATACAAGTACATATATTCAGGTGATAATAGTGGTTATACCCTGGAATTGGAACTATGCTTATATTATCTATTTTTTCTAATTTTCTACATCAGTATGACTTCTATATAAAGTTGCTTAAAATAAATTAAGGATGGCTTGGGGTTGATTGTGCAAAAGAAAACAAATCCTCTGAAGCAATGCATCCTCAGTGAAAACACGAAGAATTCCCAAAGATAAAGTTCCTCCAAAATGAGCTCCCAATTAAAACACACAAACACATCACTGCCACCTGTCACCGTGACCACCACCACTACCAGAAGAAACAGCAAGTAGAAAACAAAGGGCAGATTCAGAACACTATGTATTACAGATTTGGGAATATCAGAAATAAAATCTAAAATACAAATATTTTAAATACCAAAAGACATAAAGAAATAAATTAAAAGAATAATTAGTAGACAAAATGAAAAGGCAATGTAAAAAGAACCAAACAGAACTTCTAGAATTAAAAGATATATATAATCAATTGGCTCAACAGAAGATTTGACAAGGTTAAGAAGTAAATTAGTAAACTGGAGAGAGAGTTCTAAAACCAATATTCAGAATGCAACATAAGCTCGATAATATAAAAGAAAGTATAATAATTAATTAAAGGAGTAAGAAAGTCTAATATACATATAGAAACAGCTGAAGAAGGCTGGGTATGGTGGCTTACACCTATAATCCCAATACTCTGGGAGGCAGAGGCAAGAGGATTGCCTGTGCCCAAAGGTTCAAAGACCAGCCTGGGGCAACTTGAGGAGACCTCGTCTCTACAATAAATCAAAAACAATTAGCTTGGTGTGGTGGTGCACACCTGTGGTTCCAGCTACTTGGAAGTCTGAGGCAGAAGGATCACCTGAGCCCAGCAGGTAGAGGTTGTAGTGGCCATGAGCATACCAGTGTACTCCATCCTGGGCAAAAGAGTGAGAGTGAGACTGACTCAGACTCAGGAAAAAAAAAAAAAAAAAGAAATAGCTGGATATCAGATTAGTAGAATAGAAAAGTGGTAATACTAAAAGAGACAACATTAAAAGCAGCTTGGAGAGAAAAAATAAGACAGTTTAAACTAGGAACAAAAATTAGACTGATAGCTGACTTTTCCAGAGCAAATGGGATCTAGAAACAGAAGAATCAAATCTACAAATCACAAAGAGAAAAATAATTGCCAACCTAAAACTTCATACTCAACAAAACTATCTTTCAAAAACAAGAGTGAAATAAAGGCGTTTTCAGACATGTAAGCATTCTCAACATTTATTAACTTTATCAGCAAACCCTCTCTAAACAAATATTTAAAGAATGTACTTCAGTAAGAAAATGGTACCCCAAAAAGAGAAAATGGCACAAAAAGGTCTGAGATACAAAGGAGAAAAAAAAAGAAAAAGAAAAACATGTAGTTTGAACTAAAGAAAACTGGCTTTATTTAATAGTACTTTCTTCTTTTTTGTTTTAAAGCAGGATTTATTGAGAGGACAGAAAAGCTCCCACAGTGGGAGAGGACCCCAAGGGGTGGCCCCACAGTACTTTCAATATCAAATTTAAAACTAGACCAGACATGGTGGCTCATGCCTTTAATCCCAGCACTTTGGGAGACCAAGGCAGGAGTATCACCCGAGCCCAGGAGTTCGAGACCAGCCTGGGCAACATAGTGAGACCCCTCTCTCCACAAAAACAAAACATACAAAAAACTAGCCAGGCATGATGATGTGTGCCTGTAGTTCCAGTTACTTGGGAGTCTGAGGTGGGAGGATCATTTCAGCCCAGACATTCAAGGCTGTGGTGAGCCATGATCGTGCCACTGTACTCCAGTCTGGGAAACAGACTAAGACTCCAACTCCAAAAATAAAAAATAACAAAATGAAACTAAAATACAAGGTTGAGTATAAAAGTCATAAAAGAAAATGACTAGAATTAAAGTATTCTATGATCACAGTACTATTTCATAAAAGGGTAAAGATATTGACTAATTTTGACCTTTGCTATGTTAAGTAGAAAAGGTATAATTTCAAGAGTGGCCTCTGAAAAAAGTGAAAATAGAGTGAAAAAAAAATCTTAAACTAGTAGATAGAAAAAAATAGTAGGAATAATTACAGATATATGATTCAACTATTCAAAACATCTAACAATTTTAAACTCATATGCACCTAACAATATAGCTTCAAAATATATAAAAGAAAACTTGATAAATCCATTATCATCTAGGATATTTCAACTCATCTTCCTCAATAACTAATAGCTTGAGAGACAAATCATTAAGACTGCAAAAAATTTGCACAGGCTGGGCACAGTGGCTCTTGCCTCTAATCTCAATGCTTTGGGAGGCTGAAGTGGGAGGACTACTTGAGGCCAGGGATTCGAGAACAGCCTAGGTAACACAGCGAGACCCTGTCTCTACAAAGAATTTTTAAAAACTTAGCTAGGTATGACAGTTGTATGCCTGTAGTCCTAGTTACTTAAGGGCCAGCGCAGGAAAATCACTTGAGTACAGGAGTTTAAGGTTACAGTGAGCTATGATCTTGCTATTGTACTCCAGCCTGGACAATAGAGCAAAACCCTATCTCAGGAAAAAAAAAAAAAGATTTGAACACTACAGTTAACAAAGTTGCTTAAACTCTATACCCAAACAATTGGAGAATACATTATTTTTCAAGCACACATGGAACATTAATAAAAACTGACAACGTACTAGGATAACCTACATAATTAACAAATATCAAAGAATCAGTATCATGGAAACCACATTTTTTGACCAACAATCAAAATCAAAAAAGATCTTGAAAAATACCTCATGTATAAAAACTTAAAAGCATACTTCTAAATACTCATAGGTAAAATAAATCATAGCAGAAATTAGAAAATGCATAGAATAAACATCTTTAAATATATACCGTATCAAAATCTGTGTGTTGCATCTATAGGAATTCTTAGAAATACATTAAAAACTTTAAGAATGTTCATACTTAAAAACTGAAATATGCATCCAATTTAGGGTTTTTTTTTTTTTTAAAAAGGCAGTAAAAGAACACTTTTCAAGGTATCATTTATGAAGGCTAACAACAAAGTGTTACACTATGCAAATTCTTAGAAACTGGTTTTAAAAATAGTTAAAATGCAGCAACCATTTGTAATATTAGATAATTATGAAGTACTTGTTTGTAACTTTAACATTCATAAGAAATAAACTCTTACTTACATTCTATCTGCAGCAAATAAACCAAGACCTGGCATATAATAAGCATTTAAGCATTTAATATTTGTTAGATGATTGATACTAAATAACACAAAAATGTAAGTAGCTCTTAAAATATCAGATGAAAAAAAGACCACTTACCTGGTAATAAAATTTTATCTGTTTCACCAAAATGGATAAATTATGAATTCTAAGTGAGGCATCATTGTTGACTTTTTTATTTACTCTCTGGCTCTCCGATTTAGGATTACTGTAAGAAATTTTAAAAATACTTTAAACTAAAATTACACTGAGACACAACTATCAATCTAAGATAACTAAAATTAATCATATAACACATTTTTTATTTAAACAAATTGAGCGTTCATCTGCATTAACAGAGTTGATCCAAAAGGACAGATTAATACTTTGACATGTATTACATGTGCTTTTAATTAAATAACTGCATCTGATATGCCTAAAGCAAGAGCAAAATAAATCTGAAACCTAAGTTAGATATTGTCCTTCATTTCCATTATGCTGCTCCACAATTCCTGAGATGAATAACTGTTGTTTCCTTTCAATATATATTTCCATTATCCAAAATAAATCCATTTAAAATATGAGTTAATAACCAATAAATGTTATTTCTCCTCACTGGGTAGTGGGGATATTTGAACAAGCATCGTTCCAGAGAAATAAGGACAAAGTAGAAAACACATGTTAACACTTTTATCTTGGGTTATATCGTAGTTTCAATGAAAGCAAAGGGCTGAATGATACGGAGGTAGCAAAAAGTAAAGAAGAAAAATAGTTGTGCTATGGTTAAGAATGAGAAACTCAAGTAAAAGCGGTGATACCAGAACAGAAATTTAAGTTGAGACCAGAACACAAACAGGTTTAAGTTAGTTCCTCATTAGGGCAAAGAGACCAGACCAGAGAAAACCATTAACAAGTGAAATGGCAGACAACAAATCAGGATACCCTGTGCAAAGTCTGAGTCCAGAATATCAGAAAGCAAGAATCTAAGCAGTTGCTGGAACAGTGTATTATCCCCATGAGTACAGAATTTAGATACAGGTACCACTATACAAGGATGCAGAGAAGTAAAGAAATTGACACCTATCCTATCCAAAAGGGACTACAAACTGTGAATAGAAAAATTCATTCCTTAATCTGTCCTTTTTATGCAATCCATTGCACTCCAGTTCCTTCCCTAAACAGAATGGATTCTATGGTGCTTTATTCCAGCAGTTTTCAAACTTTTAGGTCTTATAACCCCTTTATAATTGTAAATGATGACTCCAAACAATGTTTGGTTTTTATGGGCTATATTTATTTGATATTTACATATTGGAAGTTAAGACTGAGAAAATTTCAAAGTTATTTATTTACTAACTCATTTTTTAAAAATGCTAACGAACACCAAACAAAACAATACTTAGTAAGAAAGAGTGAATAATATTTTACAAATCTCTTTACTGTCTGGTTTAATTTTTTAAAACCAGACTTATTCTCATCTTTGGATCTTCAATCACTTGTGTTATTTTGGTTCAAGTATATATGAAGAAATTTCAGCCTCACACATGTAGTTAGAAGTCAAAACCACTGCTTTACTTCAATCATTTGCTTGCTAGTACTCCCACTGATCTTATTTTGTCCTTTGACCACACTCTCAGTCAATTCTCGACTTTGGATCATTTCAACCACCTACACTGAGATTGCTCACAGGACTTGCTAAGAAAATGATACACTCAAACTAACTTAAAATAGGAAGGGGTAGCTATTACAAGAAGGAAGAAAGCAGGCAAACTCTTGCCATAAAGAACTAGAAAACTGGACAAAACATGAAAATATTGTTTTCAAACTTTAGATAACAGGTAAGGCAAGGCTATAATCCTTAGCTAGGTTCTCTCTAATAAGGCCGTGAGATACTTTCCAGAACAAGATACAGGGAGAGAGGAAGTCCGAGTCTCAGTGAACTTGAGAAGAAAAAACTGGAGTTTGTGGATGCTGTATTGACTGACACATTCAGAGAAGAATACCAGGGAAAAGGGAGCTACACTAACAAAGAGCTTCAAAAGTCTGTCTTTAAGCTTTTGCCTAAGTTGTGCATATATACCCTAAAACTCTCCAAGGCTAAGCGGAGAACAAGCTTACAGGAAAGATGTAAGCTAAACAATTCTCAAAGCTCAAGAGGTACAAAGAGAAACTTGCGTTCTGACCAGCCAGAGTGGAGGAGAGGCCTTAATGAATATCCAGAGCATTTAGTGGAGACCTCAGAAATCATGACTTAGAAGTAGGGCTAAATTAGCAGTTGGGTAAAAGCTATTCAAAACTTCCCTAACACTTAAAAACAAGACTTCAAAGGTCCAAGCTGATTTGCAAGTAAATTGACAACCTGCCAAAACAAAATTCATCACGTTAAAGGACAAGATCCAGACACTCCATGATGTAATGACTACAATGTTCAGCATACAATAGAAAACTAACACAGCTGGGTGTGGTGGCTCAAGCCTGTAACCCCAGCACTCTAGGAGGCTGAGGTGAGGGAATTGCCCAAGCCCACGGGTTCGAGAACAGCCTGGACAGCCTGGCAAGACCTCATCTCTACAATAAATCAAAAACTTAGCCGAGCGTAGTAACACATGCCTGTAGTTCTGGCTACTTGGAAGGCTGAGGCAGCTGACCTGAGCCTAGCTGATCAACACTGAGATGGCTGCGAGGGTGCCACTGCACTCCAGCCTGGACAATGGAGTGAGATTTCAATTCAAAAAAAGAAAAAAGAGAAAATTAACAGACATACAAAAGATCAGAAAAATGTGATCAATAACCAGGAAAGCAAATGGAAACAGTCAATAGAAACAGACCCAGATTGGTGGCTCAGCGTGTAATCCCAGCACTTTGGGAGGCTGAGGCTAGTGGACTGCCTGAGCCTGCAGGTTCGAGACCAGCGCAGACAACCCGGTGAAACCACGTCTCTACAATAAATTTAAAAAAATAAAAAAATAAATTTTGCCAGGTGTAATAGCACACGCCTGTAGTTCCGACTACTTGGAAGGCTGAGACAGAAGGATCGCCAGAGCCCAGCAGGTCGACACTGGAGTGGCCGCAAGTGTGCCAAAAAAAAAAAAAGAAAGAAAGAAACAGACCCAGAAATGAAAGAGATCATGGAAACAGTAGACAAGAACTTTAAAACAGCCATTATAAACATGCTAAAGGATTCAAAGAAAAACATGAACATTAAGTACACAGAAATGGAAACTATTTTTATAAGAAACCCAAATAGGACTTCTAAAAACTGAAAAATGTAGTATCTTGAAGTGAAAGATTCTTGAGCTTAACCACAGATTAGAAATTGTGTAACAAGCCAGGTGCAGGGGCTCATGCCTGTAACCCCAATGCATTTGGGAGGCCTAGGTAGGAAGATGGCTTGAAGTCAGTTTGGGCTTAAAAAAAAAAGAAGAAACTGTATATCAAAAGATTAGTCAACTTGAAGACACAACAATAAAAACAATCTAAAGAAGCATGGAAGAAGAGAGGAAAAAAAGCTAAAATGAATGAGCAGAGATAAGTGATCAAAAGGGCAATATTAAACTTACAGTAAAGCTGCCTAAATAGTACAGTTTTTTCTTCAACCACTTGAGAATTGCTGGCCTGATATTCAATAATCCCTGAATATGTTAGTGCTTACTTCCTACACAGACATATTACTATAAAAATCTGAATATATTTAATGATGATATCTACTATATGGTCCAATCTTAAGAACCCATTCAAATTTCCCTACTTGTCCCATAAGAAATGGATGTCTTTCATAGGAAATAAATCCAATTCAGAATCACACTGGATTGCAGTCTTTAGTCTCTTTCAGCAGGCAGTTTCTCAGCCTTTGCTTGAAGTACATGAACCAGACATTTTAGAAGGTTGGAGACCATTTATTTCATAGAAAGTCTCTCAACTGGGTTTGTCTGGTTAGACTGTGTCTGACTCATAATCAGACATGCTGTGTTCTTTTCAATGCACCCTATTAATATATGGGCCTGGCTTGATTCTGTGCTCTCCTTTATGTTTCACTGGTCTATTTATATAGTCCTATGTCAACAGCACCATCACAGTTCTGTAAATCTTCAAGGAAGAGATTCACTCTCACCCAGACTGGAGTGCAATGGCACACTCAGGGCTACCACAACCTTGACCAGCTAGGCTCAGCCTTCCAAGCAGTTGGAAGTGCAGCACGCACCAAGCCTGGCTAATTTTTTGATTTATTGTAGAGACGAGGTCCTGCCAAGTTGCCCAGGCTTGTCTCAAACACCTGTACTCAGGCAATCCTCTCACCTCCACCTCCCAAAGTGCTAGGATTACAGATGTGAGACACTGTGCCCAGCATAGTTCTATACATCTTGATGTCTGGTAGGGCAAGACTCCTTGCTTAAATTCTTTCTCAAATTCATCTTAACTACTCATGGCCCTTGACAATTTTTAGGATCAACTTGTCATATTTCTGCACAAAAAATTCTAAAACCTCCTAAGATTTTGACTGAAATTACACTCAATCTACATATTAAGAGAGAACTGACAACTTAAGATCCCTCTATCTCCCTCACTGATAAGGATGGTACATCTCTACATTCACTCAGCTTTTCTTCAAAACCACTTTATAATTTTCTCCAGAAAGACCTTTAATTATATTTATTTCTAAAAGCTTATAGTTTCTATTAAAATTAACATAATATTTAAAAAATATATTTTGCTAGTAGGTTAATGCTATTTTTGTATATTGCCTTTATCTTTAGCAACCATGCTAACTTTTTTTATTCAACAAGTTGTCTGCTCATGTCCTTAAAAGTTCTCTTGAATATAATTTATTATATAATTTGTTGACTATAATTTTCCATACTGATAATCATCCCAACACCATTTACTTAAAGAGTTTATCATTTTCCAGTGATCTCTATGATACACCAGATTCCCATATAACTGTGGGTCTACTTTTGGAGTCTGTTCTGTTCCACTAACCAATTTATCTATTCCTATGCCATTAAAACCTTTTTTATATTACTATAGTTTTATTATTATCTCAATTCTACAAGGACATGCTACTTTCCTTTGTTGTTTTGTTTTCTAAACTGTCTTGGTTAGTCAAACACATCACTCTTTTCTATAACTTTAGGATAATTGTTAGTTTCTATGAAAAATGTTATTGGTATTTACTGGCATTTTACTAATATTAATTTGATTAAAAACCAGTATTTCAATTCCATCAGTAAAATTTTAAAATTTCCTCAAGGTCTTATATGTCTTTTTTTTTTTCTTACTTGGGTTTTGGTTACTTTTGTGAAATAAATTTTTTTCTATTATGTTGACGACTATTCGTCATTGCTGGTGTATAACAGGAAAACTGTGAAGTTTTTTAATGCTGAACTTCTAATTAACCACCTATTGAAACTTACTTTACTCAGTTCTTGCTCTCGGGTTTTTAAGATTTAAAAAGAAAATTATACTAACAGCAAATGACATTTTATTTCCTGCTTTCCAATCTTGTATCTCATTTCTGTTTCTTTACTTATTAACAAATAGTAGTAGAGATAACAGATATCCTTACCTTATTGTTCTCAATTTTTTTTTTTTGAGTTGGAGTATCTGTCGCCCAGACTGGAGTGCAGTGGCCGCTCCTGGCCACTGCAGCCTCGACCTGCTGGGCTCCGGCGATCCTTCCGCCTCAGCCTTCCAAGTAGCTGGAACTACAGGCGCGCACGACCACGCCCGGCTAATTTTTTGATTTATTGTAGAGATGAGGTCTCACCAAGTTGCCCAGGCGGGTCTCGAACCCGCGGGCTCAGGCAATCCACTCACCTCAAGCTCCCAAAGGCGCGGGATTATAGGCTGAGCCACCGAGCCCAGCTTATTGTTCTCAAATTTAACGGGACCATTTTTAATGTTTTACCATCAATGTGTAATGTTTGCTGTAATTTTCTGACAGATACCATCTATCAGATTAGGCTTCCTTTGATTTATATTCAGTATCTAAATGGATGCTGAACTTTCCAATTTTTTGAGACAGGGTCATGCTCTGTTGTCCTGGTTGGAGTACAGTAGTGCAATCATAGCTCACTATAGCCTCAAACTTGTGGGCTCAAGGAATCCTCCTCAGTCTCCTAAGTAGTTGAGACTACAGATCTGCACTACCATGCCCAGCTAATTTTTTTGGAGATGGGGGTCTCACTATGTTGCTCAGGCTGACCTCAAGTTATCCTCCTCCCTGAGTCTCCTGAGTAGCTGGGACTACAGGGCGAACCACAACATGCCCGGTACATTCAGTTTTCCCTACATCTACTCCCATCTTATTCTTCTCATTTAATATGTTAAAATAGTGAGTTACATCTTCTAATTATCATCCTCAATGTCTTAGACCACACATTCTCTCAACCCCATCCTACAGTACAACAATTATTTCCTTTTTTGGTATAGAACTTTATCATAGGTCTCTCAATACCTAAATGCCTTTTTGATTCTCACTTCTCACTAGACTGTAAGCTCCCTGACAACAGGGACCATATCTTGTTCATATTCTTATTTCTAAAAATTAGCATATTTCCTAACACAAATATTATTTAAATAAATAAAAAGAATAAACAATTAAATACTAAGCATAGTGTTTTTAAAATTGTTGCTTTCTAATTAGAGTTATGAGATGAAATCCTTCAAGCTAACAACTCACTTGGCAGCCCGGAATAGGTACATCTAATAAGGTTTCTGTCTCAAAGATTACTTGAATTAACAGAGTCCTAAACTATAATTTGGTATCGGCAGAGCAAGAGAGAATACTAATAAGGCAGGCTAAATATGCCTTGTGACCAAATTATGCTTAGCGCAAGATGAATAATGAGTAAAATCACAACAGCCCAAAGCAAATGAGAGTTTAAATGAAAAGTGAGTACCTCAAGTAAAAGCATCAACCAGAACCAATCACTTATAAAAACTAGGAGACTACACTACAGAAGTCAGATCATGTGACATGGTAGACAAGGAAAAACAGCAGCACGGCCATGAAGTCATGGTAGAGCTGAAGGGAAAATCTTGTTTTATGTAACCTGAACTCAGGAACCTTTTTAGTAAGTTAAATAAATATTCACTAAGTACTTACTACACTGACCACATCACTTAATGTACAAAAACTTGGTTTAGTCAAGTTATTGTGGACAAAAGTATACTTTTAATTGGGAGAACAGAATAGGAAAAACCCCAATAATAAAAATGTTAGGTATACCTACAGTGATATACATTTCATTTGCAATCATAGACAGTCAATAAATACCTTTCCTCTCTAACCTTCTTCTTTTTTTTTATTTTTTATTTTTTTTTTTGAGTTGGAGTCTCACTCTGTTGCCCAGACTGGAGTGCAGTGGCCGTTTCCGGCCACTGCAGTCTCGCCTGCTGGGCTCCAGCGATCCTTCCGCCTCAGCCTTCCGAGTAGCCGGAATTACAGGCACGCGCTACCACACCTGGCTGATTTTTTGATTTATTGTAGAGATGAGGTCTCGCTGCCCGGACGGGTCTCGAACCCGCGGGCTCAGGCAATCCACTCACCTCAGCATCCCAAAGGCGTGGGATTACAGGCTGAGCCACCAGGCCCGGCTTTTTTTTTTTTTATTTCTATTTCCTTTTTTTTTGAGTCAGAGTCTCACTCTGTCACCCAGGCTGGAGTGCAGTGGCCTGCTCACAGTCACCTCAGTGTCAGCCTGCTGGGCTCAGGCAATCCACCTCAGCCTTCCAAGTAGCCAGAACTACAGGCGCGCACAACCACGCCCAGCTAATTTTTTGATATATTACTAGCTTGAACTTTGATTTTCTGATTCATGGTGAAACCAGGTGCTTTAAAGTATTTTCTAGGTCTTAACGTGGTCAGTGTGTGAATAGGAGACAGTCATGGGTGAGTAATTCAAATACAGAATAAAGAAAATAGAGGCCAGGCATGCTGGCTGAAGCCTGTAGTCCCAGCACTTTGGGAGGGGGAGGTGAGAGGACTACCTTAGCCCAAGGGCTCGAGACCAGCCTGGACAACTTAGCGAGACCTCATCTCTACAATAAATAAAAAAATTAGCCAGGTGTGGTGGGTCGTGCTTATGGCTCCAGCTGTTTGGAAGGCTGAGGCAGAAAGATCACCTGAGCCTAGCAGGTTGGGGCTGCAGTGGGCATGAGCATGCTACTGCACTTCAGTCTGGGAGACAGAATGAGACTTCTACTCAAAAAAAAAAAAAATAGTTTTAGAAATGTCATCTGTAAAACCCATATGTATAATATATCACTGTTTTACTGTGTTGTTTGAACATATTCCCATTTCTATTTTTACATAAGTAATAAAACTAAAGATGATTCATTACCTCCCTCCCAGTTCATTCAGTGTTATTTTATAAACCTGAGTATTTAAATCTGACAATAAGTATTTAAGAAAAACATAATATTACTACTGAAAATATATATAAAGTATTAAAAACTATATGTATTTATAGTTTAGGCTCATTACTATATGACAATATGCAATTTGAATTATACTTTGGGATGTATAATATTCTAATAAACACATGGCAATTTCAGTCCTTTAATAAATTTCATAATGTAAATGCTATCTTTGTCCCTGATAAAGAGTTGTTATCAAGTTTCTCTGTTTTCTTTTTTTTTGGAGTTGGAGTCTCACTCTGTTGCCCAGGTTGGAGTGCAGTGGCACACTCACAGCCAACCCCGTGTCAATCTGTTGGGCTCCGGCGATGATTCCACCTCAGTCTTCCAAGTAGCCGGAACTACATGCGCGCTACCACGTCCAGTTAATTTATTTATTGTAGAGATGAGGTCTGGCCAAGTTGCCCAGGCTGGTCTTGAACCCTTGTACTCAGGCAATCCACTAGCCTCGGCCTCCCAAAGTGCTGGGATTACAGGTGGAGGCACCGAGCCCAGTCTGTTTTCTTAAACGTGATTTTTTTTTCAAACAAAGTTGTGAAGTTTATCTTTAAATTTTGAGTTCAATGTTTCTCACACGATATCTTGAAATTCATTCAGTTGTCAAGAAGTTCTATAATCTCCTTTGCATAAAGCTCTTCAAAGAATGAGCAAGTTTTCAAAATTTAGAATTTTGGTTTGCTCAAAATCTTTCAAGAATTTTTTGCTAAAAAATACATGTTTTATATTAAGCTTTTTAGCCTTTTTTCAGACTGCTTTTAACAATTAAGATAATTCTGAGTATAAAAGGAGGGAATTGTTTAAGTTGTTATATACTAATAATACCAAAATAAATTATTTTAGAAATCTGAGGAAAAATGAAAAATGTAACTTAAATAAGCTAGAGAAAGTATTTCAAAAACTGAGAGAAAAATATTTCAACACCAAAATTAACCTCATAATCAATAAAACAAAAATTTTTTCTATATCCTTTTATAAAACTGGGCTGTTTTGTGCCTACAAATTTTTGAAATGAATATACAGGATATGAGGAGATTTCTATGCTCTAGTAGACTCATTAGGAAACCCAATAGAATCATGGAGTTCTTTGAGCAGGCACTCCAAACTACCAGCTGTAGACACTAATCTACATTGTACCTATTTGATAGTGATTTTAGTATGAAAACAGAAAAGTTACAACTTCTTTATAATCATTAGATTATTATATCATAGTCTATTATCATCTACTTGGAGCCCAAAATAACCAGCACTCTAGGCATGGATCTGGAAAGCAATAAACTTTCAATTACAAGGCTCAGGTTTCCCATTTGATGCATACCTAATTTGAGTAAGGGTCATACTGACATATGTTAGGATCATGGAAGATAGGCCTTTTCACCCCTAAGATGTGATCTCTTTATGTGAGAAAGACTGCTCTCAGTCCTAAATTCCAAGTCCATGAAAAATAGTTGACTAGCACTGGGCACAGTGATTGTGCCACTGCACTCCAGCCTAGGTAACAGAGTGAAACCCCCAACTCAAACAAATCAAAACAAAACAAAAACAAGCAAACAAAAAAACACTGATTACTGATTTAACTAAATTTGTGATAACTATATTAAAAGGCCAGGGTAAGTAGAAATACAGACAGGGGCATTAAAAAAAAAAGATAAAATCTTATCTACCATTATCAAGAAGTCAATAGGTATTGTCTAAAAGGGATAATCAAGAAATATCAGCCCAGGCATGATGGTTCATTCCTGTAATCCAAGCACTTTGGGAGGCCAAGGAGAAAGGACTGCTTGAGCCCAGGAGTTCAAGACCAGCCAGGCAACATGGTGAAGCCTTGTCTCTACAATAAATCAAAAAATTAGCCAGGTGGTGGGCACATGCCTGTAGTCGCAACTACTTGAAAGGCTGAGGCAGAAGGATCACCTGAGTCCAGCAGGTTGAGGCTGCAGAAGCCCTGATTGCGCTGCTGCACTCCTGCCTGGGTAACAGAGCAACACTCCAATTCAAAAAGAAAGAAATACCAGAGTAGGCTTATTATCACTATATATGGAACTAAATAACAGAATAAATTGTTAAAAATAAAAAGTTGAAGAAATTTTTAACTCTGGAGATCTGAAATGAGATGTGAAGAGGGATAGAGCAGAGGATTGCTGTTTTTCACTATGAACCTTTGGTATTAACTACTACTTTTAACGATTTTAACAATGCAGAACTTTTTAAAAAATTTTTTTGAAGAACACCCACAATAATTTGTTGCTTCACAAAGCCTATTTAATTTACTTGTATGGAAAAATTAGTATTAAAATTAAAATTACTTAGCTGAAGTACATTTAATAAGCTATATATGTAGAATTCAATGCCAGGGATTCAAAGACCATAAGACATTTGTGAGACTAAGCATAAGCCATAAGAAAATATAAAAATTTTCTTCTGTAAAAAGAAAGCATCCTATATAAAGACAGAAAACACTCCCATTCATTTTTTAAAATGTAATATAAATCACAATACAGTAATTTAAACAAACTGGGTTTAGTATGACTCCAGAATTCTCTAAAAAGTAAATGTCTATTAAGTATCCTAAATGTTCTTCCTTTCATTTTAATACTTAAAATGCTAAACAAAGATTAGTTCAGAATAGACCATAATTTATGAAGTTTTAATTAAGCTCTTTTTGAAAATATGCCACGCCATTTAAAAAATAACACATTTTGGAAAGGTCTTTGTCTAGTAATTTTTCTAATAAAACATGAGCTACTGAATGATATAATACATGTGACATGTGAAATGTGAGCAAGTACTTTCTAATCATACATAGCTATTTCCAAGGCAACACAATTTCAAATCAACCATCTCCTTTCATAAGATAACAAGTGAAAAAGGCTTTAGTAGCAAATAGCCTAGCAATATAGCTCAAATCTGTCCAACCAGAAGTTAAATGTAACATGGCAGTAAAAGAGGCCCTCTAGCAATTCCACATTTATAAATGACCTACTTACGACAAGCTGCATTAATTTCAATTAAAATAATAGACAGTAGTATCAGCTACCACCGTATGTAAACAAGATGTATATTAGAAAGAAAGATGACGCTAAAGTTAGTAATTTCACAACACTCATACTCTAAGATTTGGTCCTCGTACAACCAAGGATTGTATCTTTATTAATTCATTGGCTAATATCTGTAAGAAAGAGAAATCTGATCGTTTTAATGGCTTTATGCTCTTCTACTCTAACTGCAAACTGTTGTGTGTCCTCTTGGACCATCTGTTCTGAGTTGGTGCTTAAATGATGCTAGTTAAGCACCATAAGTGCTTTTACCTCATGTGCTCATGTTTTTTTATCATGCCACTGTAATTTAAAACTATAGTTATACAGAGATTTTTTAAAAATAATTTTTGAGGTGATTTATATGGTAACATATAACTATATAACATCTGCATGTCACTATGATACATTTGAAAAAAGTAATTTACTTATCTAACTTTAAATGTACATAAACTAGAATGTTTTCTTTATGAAAAATAACTGGGTAAGTATCATCACCATTAAGGGTGGTAGTAAGGTATCTCAGCCTTGAGTAAAATCAGGGAAATAAGACTTTAAAAAAAAAAAAAAAACTTAATTTCTCTCCCACTCATAAACTCAATCAGTGTGTATAATAGCCAACAACCAACCTAATATTAATATCATCTTTTACATACCCATAAAATATTCAAAAAAATGGTGCTCCAAAAAATAGGGACTTGTTCAATTTGCACTCAAAAAATAAGTATTCCTTGAGAAAATCATCACACTTCATTATGTAACAAGTGTTTTATGTATACTTCCCATTTTGTCCCACAGAATGTCAAAACTCAAGAGTCAAGACTCAGCAAAATAACTTACTGCTTCATCAAGGACATTTTAAAGAGAAACTGAGATTATTTATTTATTTATACTACAAGTGTAGAATGAGAATACGACTACTAGCATAATTTGGTATGACTATCAGTATAATTTAGTACAATTCCTTGATTCATGCTAAGGTGTTAGCAATTTTACCCACCTTTGCTTTTGCACTATCACTGCTTTTGTGACACACGCAAAAAAGGCAAATGACATCTTAGTATTATTAATATAATTCTGGCCTGACAGACAACCCTTTTTCAAGAGTCTGGGATGGCAGAAGTCTGTTGACCTCACTCTGAGAACTATTGTATTAGGCAAATCAACTCCTATTCTTAGTATGAAGACCTGAGAACTCAATATTGTGCTAATCTAGAACATTCACTTATATGGGTGGCAACCCCATGACCAGTAACTGAAACAAAAGAAGACTGTTTATAGAATCAATAGATTACACTGATCTGTGATAGAACTTTTACCCATTGTCCCTAAAGTTTAAGATGGAGTCACAGAGGTTGGTTTCAATTTTTTTAATCAGTACTTTAGACGGTAGTATTTGCTCCAGATTTAGACAGTCCTAGAAACTCAAGAAATTCAGGCTGGGAGCAGTAGTTCACGCCTGTAATCCTCTGGGAGGCAGATGCAAGAGGACCTCATGAGACCAGGGGTTCAAGACCAGCCTGGGCAACTTGGCAAGACCTCGTCTCTAAAATAAATCATAAAAATAAGCCAGGTATGGTGGTAAGCACCTGTGGTTCCAGCTACATGGAAGGCTGAGACGGAAGGATAGCCTAAGCCTGGCAAGTCGAGGCTGCGGTGGCCTTGAGCATGCCACTGCACTCCAGCCAGGGCAACAGTGAGAATCCAACTCAAACAAAAACAAAAAAAGAAACTCAAGAAATTCTAGGCTGGTCTGAATGCAGTGGTATTTACTACTAATTGATCACAACCAGTTACAGATTTCTGTTTCTTCTCCACTCCCACTGCTTCACTTGACTAGCCTTTAAAAAAAAAATTCCAAAGTGAGCTGGTATATAGTCAGTATTTCCCTTGATCACTGACAGACTTTACTATGACTTTCACTCCCATACTATCAACTCAATAGAGCAAGGATTCTTAACTTGTACTCCCCTCCAGGGATAATAGTTTACTTGATTAATTATAGGTGACAGGTATTCATTTTCATCTGTAAAAAGCAAGAAAGCCCTCTAAAATGAGGAAAAACTTTAAAAAATATATTCCAAAGAACAATCTCGAATAACGAATGAACTAAAATAAGTATATCGTCATAGACATTTATCTCAAGTAAGAAGTTTTAAAATTTCATAAGAAAATCTTTTTTCATTATTAATCACTTTATTTATTTCAAGATAGGGTCTCACTCTGTCACATGGGCTGGAGTACAGTGGCACAATTATGGCTCACTGTGACCTCAAACTCTAGGCTCAAGCAATCCTCCTACCTCAACCTCTCACTAGAGTAGCTGGGACTACAGAAAGTCCCCAAGATACGAATGTGTGTTCATCAAACCCAATTTGTTCTTAAGTCCAACAAAGTTAGCCTAGGTATCCAACTAACACAATCGGCTATATAATACTATACTGTAATAGGATTATAATACTTTTCACACAAATAATAAAAAACAAATATTAATACAAAAATAAAGAAAACCTTTTCAATATTACAGTACAGTACCCTGAAAAGTACAGTAGTACGATACAGTACAGTACAAAAGCTGGTCACAGGGGCTGGCATCGAGTGAAGAGGCAAGAAGAGTTACTGACAAGAGAAGGGAGAGGAGGTGGGAGATGGTAAAGCTAAAGGATCAATAGCAATAAGAGACATAGGGCAAGGTGCAATTTCATTCACGCCTGACGTTGATGGCACAGGTCATGCATGGTTCCTTACTGGATTCCATTCTACCAACCCTATTGAAAAAACAATTCAGTGATGTTTGGGTAGTAGTTCTTTATTTTTTGTCATAGATGACACGATAGCACTAGATTGCATTCTGAACAACTGCTGCAATCTTCGTGTACTGTTCTACCTTCAAGTCCTGTGACTCAAAAGCCAATAGTGTCTCCTCAAATAATGCAAACACCTTTACATCTTTGAAAGTTTACAACTTGAAGGTTCATATGTAGGGGGCTTACTATATAGGCACACACCACCACACCCAGCTAATTTATTGTATTTTATTGTAGAAACAGGGCCTTACTATGTAGACCAGGCTGGTCTTAAAAACTCCTAATCTCAAGCAATTCTCTCCGGTGGCTTCCCAAAGCACTGGAATTACAGGCATGAGCCACCCCACCCGGCCAATTTTTTATAATTTTTTTTAAAGTTCTATACAGGACAATTCAAAGAATATGAATTCCTATTAAGAGTAGAGTAAGAGTCCCACAACAATGGTTTAATTTGTCTTTTCCTGTATACCAGAAAAGTGCTCAAAAAGTTTTGACACTAACTGTATTATAAGCCCACAAGTTAAAGGCAAAATAATAGATAGCTATTACAAAAACACTGTGAAGAACAGACAAAAAAAAATCAAATGAGAAATATAATAATGAGAAGTAATATGGAAGACAAAAAATAGTTACACATATATTCAAGTTTAATAATGAAAAAGATGTGATGAACCAAGTTAAAGGTTTGCATGTAGAAAGGTATGAAATTATAGGCCAGGCGCAGTGGCTCACACCTGTAATCCCAGCACTTTGGGAGGCTGAGGCAAGAGGATTGCCTGAGCCCAGGGGTTTGAGACCAGCCTGGGCAACTTGGAGAAACCTCGTCTCTACAATAAATCAACAAAAATTAGCAGGGCTTGGTGGCACACACCTGCAGTTCTAGCTACTTGGAAGGCTAATGAGGAAGGATCGCCTAACCCTAGCAGGTCAAGGCTGCAGTGGCTGTGAGCGTGCCACTGTACTCCTGCCTGGGTGACAGAGTGAGACTCTGATTAAAAAAAAAAAAAGAAGAAATTATTAATAGACAAGTTACAGAAACTTGAAGCATGGTCTACAAATGGCCCAAGAGAAAGAAACTGTTTGGGGGACTTCTATTTAATAAACTGGGTCACAGGTATTTAAAAAATGAAGAAATAAATGACCTAAGATTTTAGAATACTATACTATATTATTCCACAACTTGGATCTTTTTCTTAAGCTAGGCTCCTCATCATCTCCCAAATCATACGTCCAAGGGGGAACTCCCCTAAAACCAAAATATATAAATATATAAAAAACTGTGTATTTATTCTTACATGTTTAAACTTCAGTCACCTTCGAAGTATTCTTCATTTGATGCAATACACTTACAAGATGCTTTTTTCTACTGCTCAAAACATTCTTGAACTCATCAATTTTAATTAATGCCTTTTAACGCTTCTGCTGTTTTTTGTTCCACCTTTTCCACATCAGCAAAACATTTCCCTTTGAATCCTTTTTTCATCGAGGGAAAAAAAAGTTGCTGGGGCAAGATCCGGTGAATAGGAGGTTGGGGCACCAGGGTCATGCCGTTTTAGGTCAAAAACTACAGAACACAGTATAGTATGGGCAGGTTGTTCATGTAAATCACCCATCATGAAATAGGCAAATACGGTGAAAGAATGTCCAAAAACAAAATTCACTGAAGCAAAACAGCCTCTCACAACAACGTTAGCTGGTACACTGATGCCAATGCGTTCCTAGATCACTTACTTAGCTGGGAAAGCTTGTACTACAAGGGACCCGCCCTACAAAAAATAATTCTGGGGTGGTATTTTTTTTTTTGGTACCTCTCATACACTAAGTCTTTTCCTCAAGCTGCTTCCCTAGCCTAAACTACCCTCTTCTCCTCATTGAAAGCTACCCAAGACCAATCACCCTTCAAGGTTTGCATCAAATCTAATTTCCTCCACAGATAGGTTTTCCTGACTAACCATACCTCCAGTGGCCACACTTAACTTCTAACTTCTAGACATCAAGCCTCCCTAATCCAGCTAATATACACACACACAACACACACACGTACATATGCACGTACACACTCTAAAAAGAAACATGTAAAATCCATACAAATTAAAAGAGGGGGTAAAATCAAGCAAATAACCTAAGATTTGTTTTCAAATACATGCTTGGGATCATTCACCATCAACTATAGGTTTGTCTTAATAGTCAGTATATACATTCAATATTGTATGTAACACAAATAACTAAGTTAAAAAAAAAAATGAGGCCGGACTTGGTGGCTCAGCCTGCAATCCCAGCACTTTGGGAGGCCAAGGAGAGCGGACTGCCTGAGCCCGCAGGTTCGAGATCAGCCTGGGCAACTTGGCGAGACCTTATCTCTACAATAAATCAAAAATTAGCTGGGCGTGGTAGCATGCGCCTGTAGTTCCAGTTACTTGGAAGGCTGAGGTGGAAGGATCACCAGAGCCCAGCAGGTTGATGCTAGAGTGGCCATGAGTGTGACACTGCACTCTAGCCTGGGAAATGGAGTGAGACTCCAACTCAAAAAAAAAAAAAAAAAAAGAGAGAGACACAAGATTCTGAGTCACTACATGTATGCTCTATTTACAAAGGTGGAAATACAGTCTAATTCATTTGCAAGGATTTGAAATAAGGAGCTGGAAAAAATTAACTTTCAAACAGGGGAATCTCAACAATCCATTTCCACTAAACATTCAAGTTATCTGGGATTTTACTGTAGTTCACCCTTTTTTAAGCCAGTCTTGGAAGTGGATTGGGGGTATTGTCTCCCCATTGGTAATTCTCCATAACTTCTCATTCTCCACCATTTTGTAATAATCTGGGTCTTTGATACAAAGACAAGTACCCAACATCAAAAGCTAAACTATCCTTCCTTGATCCTTCACCCCCAGGGAAAGGAGATAGTAATGTAAAAGGTAATGTAAAGTTCAATTTTTTTTCTAGCCTTCATTAGGTAAGTAAGCCAAATTAAGAATACATCATCTGGTGTGATAGCTCACACATGTAATCCCAGCACTTTGGGAGGCTGAGGCAAGAGGCCTGCCTGAGCCCAGGGATTTGAGATCAGTCTGGGCAACTTGGCAAGACCTTATCTCTACAGTAAATCAAAAAAATTAACTGGGCGTGGTGATGCACACCACCTGTAGTTCTAGTTACTGGAAGGCTGAAGTGGAAGGAACACCTGAGCCCAGCAGGTCGAGGTTGCAGTGGCTGTGAGCATGCCACTGTACTCTAGCCTGGGTGACAGAGTGAGAATCTGACTCAAAAAAAAAGAAAAAAGAAGAAAAAAGGACCAGGCACGGTGACTCATGCCTGTAATCATCAGACTTAAGGAGTCCGGCATAGGAGGATTGCTTGAGGCTAGGAGTTCAAGACAAGCCTTGGAAACAAAATAAAACCCCATCTCTATTTAAAAAAAAATTTTTTTTTTTTTAACTAGCCAGGAAAGGTGGCATGCACCTGTAGTCCTAGCTGCTTGGGAGGCTAAGGCAAGAGGATCTCTTCAGTCCAGAAGTTCAAGATCACAATGAGCTATGAACACGCCACTGCATTCCAGCCTGGTAAGTAAGACCCTGTCTCAAAATAATAATAATAGTAATAAACCATCCAAAATGTTTTCTAGAGAACTACTGTTTCACAAAGTTTGATTTTTTTTTTTTTTTTGAGTTGGAGTCTCCCTCTGTCGCCCAGACTGGAGTACAGTGGCCACTCCCAGCCATCGCAGCCTCGACCTGCTGGGCTCCGGCGATCCTTCCACCTCAAGCCTTCCAAGTAGCTGGAACTACAGGCGCGTGCTACCACGCCCGGCTAATTTTTTTTTTTTAATTGTAGAAATGAGGTCTCGCCAAGTCGCCCAGGCGGGTCTCGAACCTGCAGGCTCAGGCAATCCACTCACTTCAGCCTCCCAAAGGCGCAGGATTACAGGCTGAGCCACCGAGCCCAGCTACAAAGTTTGATTTTTAATGTAAGGATGATGTTACTATAAAAAGTTTTATAAACAGTTACCAATTTTCATTCTTCCCCACTATTATATTATTCCCAAATTATAATACTGGTAAAATTAGCTATTTACTCTCTTGCTTTCCACTTTAATTCAAACTACTCATTTCTACATCTAGTGTTAAATGAAGGGATCATAGCTTCATAAAATATAAGGAAGAGGCCAGGTGCAGTGGTTCCCGCCTACAATCCCAACACTTTGGGAGGCAGAGGCAAGAGGACTACCTGAGTCCAGGGGTTCGAGACCAGCCTGGGCAACTTGGTGAGACCTTGTCTCCACAATAAATCAAAAAATTAGCTGGGTGTGGTGGTACGTGCCTGTGGTTTCAGCTACTTGGAAGGCTGAGGCAGAAGGATCCCCTGAGTCCACCAAGTCAAAGGTGCAGTGGCTGTGAGCATGCCACTGCACTACAGCCTGGGCAACAGAGTAAGACTCTAACTCAAAAAAAAAAAAATTATATATATAATGTCATGACAATACTTTGTATGCATCTTTAACTGACTCCCTTTGTGATTTTCTCCTAACAGTCTTGTAAAATTTTTTCACTTTCTTCAAACCTCCTGATTCCTCCACTATTAGTCACATCTTCATGCCCCTTTTCATGCTATTTTTAAATTTTATATATATATGTGTGTGTATGTGTGTGTGTGTATATATATATATACACACACATATATGAAAGTTCTTCCACAACTTCAGTTGTCTTTGCTATATTCCATTTTATCAACCCATTAGTATGGTCTAACCTTGGTCATAATCAGCATTCATTCAAAATCGCAACCTCCACAATCTCTAATTCTGATAGTCTACTGTGACCTCAGCCTCCTATTTTCCATTCTTTCTCACTCCTTCACTTTTAAACCTACTCTTCATTCATTCTTTTTTTTTTTTTTTTTTTTTTTTTGAGTTGGAGTCTCTGTCGCCAGACTGGAGTGCAGTGGCCGCTCCCGGCCACCGCAGCCTCGACCTGCTGGGCTCCAGCGATCCTTCCACCTCAGCCTTCGAAGTAGCCGGAATTACAGGCATGCGCTACCATGCCCGGCTGAATTTTTGATTTGTTGTAGAGATGAGGTCTCGTTGCCCAGGTGGGTCTTGAGCCCGCAGGCTCGGGCAATCCACTCACCTCAGCCTCCCAAAGGTGCGGGATTACAGGCTGAGCCACCGAGCCCGGCTATTCATTCATTTTTATAACAGTCTTTAGTCTATTGCTTTCCTTCTCTCTTTAATGTTCACACACCATTCACTTTAACTATTCACCTAAGAATCTCTAGAATGTTTTTTTCTCCCATCCTACATCGACTTATTCAGAATCCCCAATTCTGAATAAATCCTACAGATATTTTTGTCAGTTTCTGAGCAGCTAAGCATTACTGGTTACTCAACCGTGATGACTGGTTCCAATACAAATATGTGGTTTCCAAAACTCAAGTAAGCCATCAACCCCATATGGCAATACTTGTATTCATCTTTAACTGACTCCCTTTGTGATTTTCTCCTAGCAGTCTTGTAAAATGTTTCCACTTTCTTCAAACCTCCTGATTACACCACTATTATTCACATCTTCGTGCCTCTTTTCATGCTTTTTTTTTTTTTTTTTAAAGGGATGAGGTCTCGCTACTGGTCTCAAACTCCTGGGCTCAAGTCATCCTCCTACCTTGACCTCCCAAAGTGCTGGGATTACAGGCATTAGCCACCATTCCTGGCTTCATGCTATTTCCTTTGTTTTAAATATCCTTCTTTCCAATCTCCCACCATTTCTGACTCCTATTTACTCTAATTACTCCTAGTGAACTTTCAAATCCAGCTCAAACATTACCTCTTCCAAGAAGTCTTTCCGCCACGTAAATCTTCACTTCCCTCTTTGTGCCAACACTAACTCAAGACCATAACAGCACAGACATCACACACTGCAATTTGTTTACATGTTCCTCTCACTAGTGGACAAGGCATCACATGCCCAGCATCTAGCAGATAGTATGTTACACAGTAAGCACTCAGAAACTATTCACTGTATGAATTGATCTCTGAATGAACTCTCTCTTCCTCTCTCTGACTACTATATTTAGATCCTAACAAGAGGGGCCTCTGCCCTGAGTCCCACTGTGACCCTCTTGAGCCACATACTTTCACTGGGAGAGGAGTCCATGTAAACAAGGGGATGTGCTTATACTTGTACATGTCCCCCTTCTAAATGACACTCCAGGTACTTGAAACTCTAGAATTTCTTGTCCAGACACCTTTAACCCAATTTCAGGGCCTTCACAAGCCTCTTCCTTAGGACTATCCTTAGAATAGACAGACTATGCTAGAGATGTGTACACCAAGGAGTAGTTGTTTGGGTAAGACAGTACAAGAGCTTGATGGACATGCATACAGAATGTTCACAGGCATGTGCATGAGTCCTCTTGCCAGAAAGAGCAGTGATGGGGAAAGGTTGAGCTTTACCACATTCTGCTGTGAAACTATGAGTTTATGAATTCTAAATTCTACAGATTCTAAATTTTCAATTTTTCCTTTTAAGTAATTATGAAGACACATGTATCAAGAGAAAAGACTTGAATATATTTCATGATGTTAGTCTGTTTTATAACCTTTAAGTATTTAGACCTATTGTGATAAATGAATGCTCACCCTGGGTCCCATAAATGTTAGGAGCATATCTCATCTCAACCAGAGCAAAAAGTTCATCAACCTAGTTTTGTTTTGTTTTCAGTCAGTCTCACTCTGTCACCCAAGCTAGAGTGCGGTGGCATGATCACAGCTCACCACAGCCTCCAGCTCCTAGACTAAAGCAATCTTCCTACATCAGCCTCCCTAGTAGCTGTGACTACAGGCATGACATCACACCTCGCTAATTTTATTACCACCTTTAGGTATCGCTATGTTGCCCAGACTAGTATTGAACTCCTGGGCTAAAGTGATCCTCCCGCCTCCACCTCCAAAGTGCTGGGAGATTACAGGCATCAGCAACTGTGCTCAGTCATCAACCTAGGTTTTTTAAATTATTAAACTAGCAAAATAGAACTAAGAGCATAAAAATAAAATCAAAAAGAGAACATTTAGGTTGTTTTACAAATTCAACAACTGGTTAAATAAAACATTAAAAGACTGATCCAGGATTTAAACTTTTTTTTAAAGATGTAGGGTACAATTCAGGATTAGGTATACTAGGTATATAAGTGGTCATCATACAGGTAAAGTTTGGGCCTCCCAGGATTTAAACTTATAACACAGGTCCATGTTTTTTGCCTCTCTGCCATACTAATAATCTAAAAGCCACTAGTTCACTAATCACTAAATTGAAAATAATACTTGAATTGTCTCAATAGTAAGAAAAATCTCAAATATTATTCCTAAATAGTGAAACTTTATGCATAGAGCATATCAAACTGTTTCACAGATCCTAAAAGAAAGTCAACTGGTGTCCTTCCAAAAAAGTACAGTTAAGAATTGGAAGATGCAGTGACTCATACCTGTAATCCCAGCAATTTGGGAGGCAGAGATGAGAGGATTACCTGAGTTCATGGGTTTGAAATCAGCCTGGGTAATTAGGGGAGACCTTGTCTCTACAATAAATCAAAAAAATCAGCCGGGCATGGTGGCGTACACTTGTGGTTCCAGCTACTTGGAAGGCTGAAGTGGAAGGATCGCCTGAGCCCAGCAGGTGGAGGCTGCGGTGGTCATGAATGTGTCACTGCACTCCAGTCAAGGCAACAGAATGAGACTCCAACTTCCCCCGCCTCCCCCCAAAAAAATTGGTCTTCTTTTCCATCTATCCTATGAGAACTAGTTTCCTGTATTTAATACACATAAAGAGAAAATCTTAGGCTGTGAATGATGGCTCACACCTATAATTCTTGCACTTTGGGAGACCAAGGCAAGAGGATCCCTTAAGGCCAGGAGTTTGAGACCAGCCTGGGCAACATAGCAAGACCTCATCTACACTAAAAAAAAAAAAAAGAGAGAGAGAAAGAAAATGTTCAGCTAAGAAAGTTTAAAATACTCTCCTATGTAATAACTAGTTCATCTCTTCTTCTCTAGGTTCTCATGAGTCATATTGAGAATCAGACAATCACTACTGAACTGCTCTTGAAGACATCATTCCAATATGATGCTATGAACAAAAATCTCAACATGCTGGACACCACCAGAAAAGTTACTGGAAACCAAACTAAAAGCACTGTATAATCTAATACTATACAAAACCATGGATCATGATTTTTTTTTTTCTTAATTTTTTTGTAGAGACAAGTTCTTTCTGTGTTGGTCAGGCTGGTCTCAAACTTCTGGCCTCAAGCAATCCTCCTGCCTTGGCCTCCCAAACTGCTGAGATTATAAACGTGAGTCACCCTGCCACTTCACCTTGAGGTGAAACATAGGTGAGAAAAACACCCAATAAAGGTAATTAAAGTAAAGGGACAAAAAGAGAACAAAAGAAAAAGAGAAATGAGGCTGGGCGGTTCATGTCTGTAATCCCAGCATTTTGAGAAGTGGAGGCAGAGGACTGACTGAGCCCAAGGGTTCGAGACCAGCTTGGGAAACTTGGCCTGACTTCACCTCTACAATAAATTAAAAAATTAGTAGGACGTGGTGGTGTATGCTTGCAGTTCCAGTCACTTGGAAAGCTGAGGCAGAAGGATCACCTGAGCCCAAAAGGTCAAAGTTGAGGTGGTCGTGAACATGCCAGCCACTGCACTCCAGCTTGGGAGACAGAGTGGGAGCAAGAGGGGAAGGGAGGGCAAAGATAACCTAAAAAATAAGACATATTAAATTCTACAGTATTAAAATTAGAAGGTGTTCTCAAATTTTTAAAAATAAAGTTACAGAATGTCTTCATTCCTTCAACATGTAAGGAAAATTTACAAGATGCCACTCCCATGCTAGGTGCCAGTGATGCATGCTAGGTACTATGCTAGGTGCTGATAATATGTAAGACAAAATATCTAGCTTCTAAACACTCACAATCCTGAATGGCAGCAGATTTGGTAAAGGTACTACAGGATCATAAAGAAGAAAGCAATTAACTCTATCAAGGGACTTCACATGGTGCTAAAAGATAAGTAGTAAATTTGCTAGGCAAAGAAAATGGGAAGGACAGTCTAAAGGAAAATGATTATAATAATAATATTAATGAAATAATAAATATATTAATACTTTATATATGCCAAACATCATGCACAAATTATCCTACTTGATTCCTACCATAGTCCTGTAATTCTCTTTTTATTCCCAGCTTATAAATAAGGAAATTGAGCAGCAACTTGCTAAAGATCACACAGCTACATAGAGGTGACACCAATAACAATCACACAAAACCAAGCTGTGACCAATCATGACTAATTTGAGGAACCCTAAATTGGTAAGAATGGTATAAACACAGGATAATAATGACAGCAACCAGCACTAGGGATACAGTGGTCAACAAAACAGAAAATAGACATATCTGTCTCTGCCTTAGTAGAGATTATGTCTAATCCTTCCTAACAGACAGGAAACATTATCTCCCATCTTATAAATTTAGAAACCAAAATTTGGAGATGTTAAATTCACATGCCACTGAATAGCACAGCTAGAACTGAACCCAAGTTTGTCTGATGCAAAGCCCAAATTCATTCCACTTTACTACATATTACTGTGTTACTCATTCATTCAACAGAAGTATATCAAGAACTTACTGTATGTCAAGCACTGGGCTATAAATACAGAAATAAAAGATACAGTCCCTGGCTCCAGGAAACTCATAGGTTGGTAGAGTCAAGCAAACCAAGAACTGCAATAAAGCGAGATAAATGCTATCACCAAAGAACATAAGTACATCGGGCCCTATAGCAACACAAGAAGGAGAATGTAGTCTAGGATGAGCCAGAGAAAGGCAGAAGAGGAGCAAAGGTAAGCAGAACTCAATTCAAGAAAGCAATAGCAAGGAGCTGGAAAATTATTCTAGGAAAGTGAAGTGTGTGTAGAAAGGCACAGAGACATAATAAGAACAGAACTTGTCTCTGAGAACTACAAGTTTGTTTAGTCTTAGGCTCTGCATTGAGGAGTGGTATTAAGCTGCTGGCAGCCAGATCACAAAGAAGTGTAGACACATAAGCAATGTAGTTACTCTGTAGGCAATAGAAAGCTACGGAATCATTTTAAAGAGAGAAGTGACACGACAAAAATTTGAGAAAATTTCATATGCTCACAGATGGAAAGACAACCTGAAGGAGGACAAGCCCAAAGGGAAACATTTAAGAGGTATATCACGGAATGTGGTAATAAGACAGCAACTCTGACTACATCATGAGTGTGTTTTTACAGAAGAAATAAGCCAAAAACTCAACAAAACCTATGAGTCCCAATGAAAAAAGTTGAGAGTAATAACACCAAAATTCAGCAACAATGAGACCCATCTCTGGGTTGGTAAGAATACTAATATGTTTTATATGTCATTTTTGGTTTATTACATAGAGTTGTAACATTAGAACAATCTACTTTAGAAATTTTGTTTGTTTGTTTGTTTCTTGAGTCGGGGTCTCTATTGTCCATGCTGGAGTGCAGTGGCATGATCACAGCTCACCACAGACTCAACATTCTGGGCTCAGGTGATCCTTCCACCTCAGCCTCCCAAGTAGCTGGGACTACAGGGATGCACCATCATGTCTGGCTAATTTTTTTGATTTTTTTGTAGACACAAGGTCTTGCTATGTTGCCCAGGCTGGTCTTGAACTTGGGCTCAAGCACTCCCCCTGCCTCAGCCTCCCCAAGTGTTTGGATTACGGACATGAGCCACTGTGCCTGGCCTACTTTTGAAATCTTAAGCACTGATGTGACAAAGAAATATTTCTCACTCTGCTGCCTAGGGTGGAATGCAGTGGCACGTTCAAGGCCACTACAGCCTTGACCTGCTGAGCTCAGGCTATCCTTCTGCCTCAGTCTTCCAAGTAGCTGGAACCACAGGTATGAGCAACCACACCCGGCTAATTTTATTTATATATTTATTGTAGAGATGAGGTCTCGCCAAGTTGCCCAGGCTGGTCTCAAACCAGCAGGCTCAGGCAATCCTCTCACCTCAGCCTCCCAAAGTGCTGGGATTATAGGCCTGAGCCAAAACCCAGCCTCCTTTTTTTTTCTTTTAAAGAGACAGGGTCTCCCCCTATTGCCCAGGTTGGAGTGTAGTGGCATGATAATGGCTCACTATAGCCTTAAACTCCTGTGCTCAAGAGATCCTCCTGTCTCAGTCTCACAAGAAGCAAGGACTACAGATATGAACCACCACACCCAGCTAATTTTTAAAAAAAATTTTGTGGAAGGAGTCTTGCTTTGTTGCCCATGCTGGTCTCAAACTTCTGGTCTCAAGCAACCCTCCAGTCTCGACCTTCTGAAGTGCTGAGGTTATAGGCATGAGCCACCAAAGCCTGATCAGTCAATGATTTCTTCAAGTAGACTTTATGCAGCTGGTTCTCAGGAAATACTTGAGCAGAAGTTGGATGACCATGTGTTAGGGCTTTAAGTAAGAAAAATTTTCATAGTAGGTGACTTCTGAAATCTCTTCAGCTGGGCTCGGTGGCTCAGTCTGTAATCCCACGCCTTTGGGAGGCTGAGGTGAGTGGATTGCCTGAGCCCGCGGGTTCGAGACCCGCCTGGGCAGCGAGACCTCATCTCTACAGTAAATCAAATCAGCTGGGCATGATAGCACATGCCTGTAATTCCGGCTACTTGGAAGGCTGAGGTGGAAGGATTGCTGGAGCACAGCAGGTCGAGGTTGCGGTGGCCGGGAGCGGCCACTGCACTCCAGTCTGGGTGACAGAGTGAGACTCCAACTCAAAAAAAAATAAAAAATAAAAAAATAAGATCTCTTCAAACTCAAGATTCTAAAAGTAAAAGAAAACCATAACAAGTATATCACAATTACCAAGTGTTCCAATTATACAGCTCTATAGTTAACTAATGGGGTTGAATCATAGAGAGTAATTCCAAATATTGTTTTAATACTAATAATTTTCTCAGTACTTAAAGCCCTAACATATTCACACTTTCAACTGTTTGGGTAACGTGAATTACATACTTTTTTTTTTTTTTGAGTTGGAGTCTCACTCTGTTGCCCAGACTGGAGTGCAGTGGCCGCCCCCGGCCCCCCCAGCCCCAA